>NC_080625.1:4758545-4849416 GCF_027887145.1 Ammospiza caudacuta | reverse complement strand
GTGCCTGGAGCCCAGGGCTTCCTGGTTTTAAAAGTCCTAGGCCTAAGCCTAACAGTAACCCTAGGAAGGTAAATCAGCCGGGTATTAGGGTTCTTCCTAAGGGAAAAGCCGTGAAAGCAGCCATGTTGTGGCACTTCTGCACTCCCTTTGGGATGCCTTTGGCAGATGAAGTAAGCCTGGAACTCAGGGCTTCCTGGTTAAAGAAATCCAAGCCCTAGGCTGAACCCTAACCCTAACCCTAGGCAGATAAATCAGCCTAGGTATAGGGATGGTGCCAAGGAAAAAGCTGTGAAAGCTGCCATGTTGTTGCACTTTTGTACTCCCCTTGGGATGCCTTGAACAGCTGCAGTGTGCCTGGAGCTAAGGGCTTCCTAGTTTTAAAAATCCTAGCCCTAGGCCTAAGCCTAACAGTAACCCTGGGAAGGTAAATCAGCCTGGTGTTAGGCTTCTTGCCAAGGAAAAAGCCGTGAAAGCAGCCATGTTGTGGCACTTTTGCACTCCCTTTTGGATGCCTTTCACAGCTCCAGTGTGCCTGGAACTCAGGGCTTCCTGCTTTTAAAAATCCTAGCCCTAGGCCGAACCCCAACCCTAAGACGAGAAAGGCAAATCAGCCAGGAATTAGGCATGTCCCCAAGGAAAAAGCTGTGGAGGCAGGCATGTTGTGCTACTTTTGCGCTCTTCTTGGCTAGTCCTTCGCAGCTGCTGTGTTCTTGGAACTCAGGGCTTTCTGGTTAATAGACCCTTACCCTAGGCGTAACTCAAACCTTAACCCTAGGAAGGAAAATCAGCCTATGGTTCGGGATGGTCTCATGGAAATATCAGTGGTGGCAGCCAAGTTGCGTCACTTTTGCGCTCCCCTTGGGATGCCTGCCTTTCGCAGCTGCAGTGTGCCTGGAGCCCAGGGCTTCCTGGTTTTAAAAGTCCTAGGCCTAAGCCTAACAGTAACCCTAGGAAGGTAAATCAGCCGGGTATTAGGGTTCTTCCTAAGGGAAAAGCCGTGAAAGCAGCCATGTTGTGGCACTTCTGCACTCCCTTTGGGATGCCTTTGGCAGATGAAGTAAGCCTGGAACTCAGGGCTTCCTGGTTAAAGAAATCCAAGCCCTAGGCTGAACCCTAACCCTAACCCTAGGCAGATAAATCAGCCTAGGTATAGGGATGGTGCCAAGGAAAAAGCTGTGAAAGCTGCCATGTTGTTGCACTTTTGTACTCCCCTTGGGATGCCTTGAACAGCTGCAGTGTGCCTGGAGCTAAGGGCTTCCTAGTTTCAAAAATCCTAGCCCTAGGCCTAAGCCTAACAGTAACCCTGGGAAGGTAAATCAGCCTGGTGTTAGGCATCTTGCCAAGGAAAAAGCCGTGAAAGCAGCCATGTTGTGGCACTTTTGCACTCCCTTTTGGATGCCTTTCACAGCTCCAGTGTGCCTGGAACTCAGGGCTTCTTGATTTTAAAAATCCTAGCCCTAGGCCGAACCCCAACCCTAAGACGAGAAAGGCAAATCAGCCAGGAATTAGGCATGTCCCCAAGGAAAAAGCTGTGGAGGCAGGCATGTTGTGCTACTTTTGCGCTCTTCTTGGCTAGTCCTTCGCAGCTGCTGTGTTCTTGGAACTCAGGGCTTTCTGGTTAATAGACCCTTACCCTAGGCGTAACTCAAACCTTAACCCTAGAAGGAAAATCAGCCTATGGTTCGGGATGGTCTCATGGAAATATCAGTGGTGGCAGCCAAGTTGTGTCACTTTTGCGCTCCCCTTGGGATGCCTTTCGCAGCTGCAGTGTGCCTGGAGCCCAGGGCTTCCTGGTTTTAAAAGTCCTAGGCCTAAGCCTAACAGTAACCCTAGGAAGGTAAATCAGCCGGGTATTAGGGTTCTTCCTAAGGGAAAAGCCGTGAAAGCAGCCATGTTGTGGCACTTCTGCACTCCCTTTGGGATGCCTTTGGCAGATGAAGTAAGCCTGGAACTCAGGGCTTCCTGGTTAAAGAAATCCAAGCCCTAGGCTGAACCCTAACCCTAACCCTAGGCAGATAAATCAGCCTAGGTGTAGGGATGGTGCCAAGGAAAAAGCTGTGAAAGCTGCCATGTTGTTGCACTTTTGTACTCCCCTTGGGATGCCTTGAACAGCTGCAGTGTGCCTGGAGCTAAGGGCTTCCTAGTTTTAAAAATCCTAGCCCTAGGCCTAAGCCTAACAGTAACCCTGGGAAGGTAAATCAGCCTGGTGTTAGGCTTCTTGCCAAGGAAAAAGCCGTGAAAGCAGCCATGTTGTGGCACTTTTGCACTCCCTTTTGGATGCCTTTCACAGCTGCAGTGTGCCTGGAACTCAGGGCTTCCTGATTTTAAAATCCTAGCCCTAGGCCGAACCCCAACCCTAAGACGAGAAAGGCAAATCAGCCAGGAATTAGGCATGTCCCCAAGGAAAAAGCTGTGGAGGCAGGCATGTTGTGGTACTTTTGCGCTCTTCTTGGCTAGTCCTTCGCAGCTGCTGTGTTCTTGGAACTCAGGGCTTTCTGGTTAATAGACCCTTACCCTAGGCGTAACTCAAACCTTAACCCTAGGAAGGAAAATCAGCCTATGGTTCGGGATGGTCTCATGGAAATATCAGTGGTGGCAGCCAAGTTGCGTCACTTTTGCGCTCCCCTTGGGATGCCTTTCGCAGCTGCAGTGTGCCTGGAGCCCAGGGCTTCCTGGTTTTAAAAGTCCTAGGCCTAAGCCTAACAGTAACCCTAGGAAGGTAAATCAGCCGGGTATTAGGGTTCTTCCTAAGGGAAAAGCCGTGAAAGCAGCCATGTTGTGGCACTTCTGCACTCCCTTTGGGATGCCTTTGGCAGATGAAGTAAGCCTGGAACTCAGGGCTTCCTGGTTAAAGAAATCCAAGCCCTAGGCTGAACCCTAACCCTAACCCTAGGCAGATAAATCAGCCTAGGTATAGGGATGGTGCCAAGGAAAAAGCTGTGAAAGCTGCCATGTTGTTGCACTTTTGTACTCCCCTTGGGATGCCTTGAACAGCTGCAGTGTGCCTGGAGCTAAGGGCTTCCTAGTTTTAAAAATCCTAGCCCTAGGCCTAAGCCTAACAGTAACCCTGGGAAGGTAAATCAGCCTGGTGTTAGGCGTCTTGCCAAGGAAAAAGCCGTGAAAGCAGCCATGTTGTGGCACTTTTTGCACTCCCTTTTGGATGCCTTTCACAGCTCCAGTGTGCCTGGAACTCAGGGCTTCCTGATTTTAAAAATCCTAGCCCTAGGCCGAACCCCAACCCTAAGACGAGAAAGGCAAATCAGCCAGGAATTAGGCATGTCCCCAAGGAAAAAGCTGTGGAGGCAGGCATGTTGTGGTACTTTTGCGCTCTTCTTGGGTAGTCCTTCGCAGCTGCTGTGTTCTTGGAACTCAGGGCTTTCTGGTTAATAGACCCTTACCCTAGGCGTAACTCAAACCTTAACCCTAGGAAGGAAAATCAGCCTATGGTTCGGGATGGTCTCATGGAAATATCAGTGGTGGCAGCCAAGTTGCGTCACTTTTGCGCTCCCCCTTGGGATGCCTGCCTTTCGCAGCTGCAGTGTGCCTGGAGCCCAGGGCTTCCTGGTTTTAAAAGTCCTAGGCCTAAGCCTAACAGTAACCCTAGGAAGGTAAATCAGCCGGGTATTAGGGTTCTTCCTAAGGGAAAAGCCGTGAAAGCAGCCATGTTGTGGCACTTCTGCACTCCCTTTGGGATGCCTTTGGCAGATGAAGTAAGCCTGGAACTCAGGGCTTCCTGGTTAAAGAAATCCAAGCCCTAGGCTGAACCCTAACCCTAACCCTAGGCAGATAAATCAGCCTAGGTATAGGGATGGTGCCAAGGAAAAAGCTGTGAAAGCTGCCATGTTGTTGCACTTTTGTACTCCCCTTGGGATGCCTTGAACAGCTGCAGTGTGCCTGGAGCTAAGGGCTTCCTAGTTTTAAAAATCCTAGCCCTAGGCCTAAGCCTAACAGTAACCCTGGGAAGGTAAATCAGCCTGGTGTTAGGCTTCTTGCCAAGGAAAAAGCCGTGAAAGCAGCCATGTTGTGGCACTTTTGCACTCCCTTTTGGATGCCTTTCACAGCTGCAGTGTGCCTGGAACTCAGGGCTTCCTGATTTTAAAAATCCTAGCCCTAGGCCGAACCCCCAACCCTAAGACGAGAAAGGCAAATCAGCCAGGAATTAGGCATGTCCCCAAGGAAAAAGCTGTGGAGGCAGGCATGTTGTGCTACTTTTGCGCTCTTCTTGGCTAGTCCTTCGCAGCTGCTGTGTTCTTGGAACTCAGGGCTTTCTGGTTAATAGACCCTTACCCTAGGCGTAACTCAAACCTTAACCCTAGGAAGGAAAATCAGCCTATGGTTCGGGATGGTCTCATGGAAATATCAGTGGTGGCAGCCAAGTTGCGTCACTTTTGCGCTCCCCTTGGGATGCCTGCCTTTCGCAGCTGCAGTGTGCCTGGAGCCCAGGGCTTCCTGGTTTTAAAAGTCCTAGGCCTAAGCCTAACAGTAACCCTAGGAAGGTAAATCAGCCGGGTATTAGGGTTCTTCCTAAGGGAAAAGCCGTGAAAGCAGCCATGTTGTGGCACTTCTGCACTCCCTTTGGGATGCCTTTGGCAGATGAAGTAAGCCTGGAACTCAGGGCTTCCTGGTTAAAGAAATCCAAGCCCTAGGCTGAACCCTAACCCTAACCCTAGGCAGATAAATCAGCCTAGGTATAGGGATGGTGCCAAGGAAAAAGCTGTGAAAGCTGCATGTTGTTGCACTTTTGTACTCCCCTTGGGATGCCTTGAACAGCTGCAGTGTGCCTGGAGCTAAGGGCTTCCTAGTTTTAAAAATCCTAGCCCTAGGCCTAGCCTAACAGTAACCCTGGGAAGGTAAATCAGCCTGGTGTTAGGCGTCTTGCCAAGGAAAAAGCCGTGAAAGCAGCCATGTTGTGGCACTTTTGCACTCCCTTTTGGATGCCTTTCACAGCTCCAGTGTGCCTGGAACTCAGGGCTTCCTGCTTTTAAAAATCCTAGCCCTAGGCCGAACCCCAACCCTAAGACGAGAAAGGCAAATCAGCCAGGAATTAGGCATGTCCCCAAGGAAAAAGCTGTGGAGGCAGGCATGTTGTGGTACTTTTGCGCTCTTCTTGGCTAGTCCTTCGCAGCTGCTGTGTTCTTGGAACTCAGGGCTTTCTGGTTAATAGACCCTTACCCTAGGCGTAACTCAAACCTTAACCCTAGGAAGGAAAATCAGCCTATGGTTCGGGATGGTCTCATGGAAATATCAGTGGTGGCAGCCAAGTTGCGTCACTTTTGCGCTCCCCTTGGGATGCCTTTCGCAGCTGCAGTGTGCCTGGAGCCCAGGGCTTCCTGGTTTTAAAAGTCCTAGGCCTAAGCCTAACAGTAACCCTAGGAAGTAAATCAGCCGGGTATTAGGGTTCTTCCTAAGGGAAAAGCCGTGAAAGCAGCCATGTTGTGGCACTTCTGCACTCCCTTTGGGATGCCTTTGGCAGATGAAGTAAGCCTGGAACTCAGGGCTTCCTGGTTAAAAAAATCCAAGCCCTAGGCTGAACCCTAACCCTAACCCTAGGCAGATAAATCAGCCTAGGTATAGGGATGGTGCCAAGGAAAAAGCTGTGAAAGCTGCCATGTTGTTGCACTTTTGTACTCCCCTTGGATGCCTTGAACAGCTGCAGTGTGTCTGGAGCTAAGGGCTTCCTAGTTTTAAAATCCTAGCCCTAGGCCTAAGCCTAACAGTAACCCTGGGAAGGTAAATCAGCCTGGTGTTAGGCA
This sequence comes from Ammospiza caudacuta, assembly GCF_027887145.1. Classification (NCBI taxonomy): domain Eukaryota; kingdom Metazoa; phylum Chordata; class Aves; order Passeriformes; family Passerellidae; genus Ammospiza; species Ammospiza caudacuta. The sequence continues at coordinate 4,843,663 of NC_080625.1, read as the reverse complement.
TCTTGCCAAGGAAAAAGCCGTGAAAGCAGCCATGTTGTGGCACTTTTGCACTCCCTTTTGGATGCCTTTCACAGCTCCAGTGTGCCTGGAACTCAGGGCTTCTTGATTTTAAAAATCCTAGCCCTAGGCCGAACCCCAACCCTAAGACGAGAAAGGCAAATCAGCCAGGAATTAGGCATGTCCCCAAGGAAAAAGCTGTGGAGGCAGGCATGTTGTGCTACTTTTGCGCTCTTCTTGGCTAGTCCTTCGCAGCTGCTGTGTTCTTGGAACTCAGGGCTTTCTGGTTAATAGACCCTTACCCTAGGCGTAACTCAAACCTTAACCCTAGGAAGGAAAATCAGCCTATGGTTCGGGATGGTCTCATGGAAATATCAGTGGTGGCAGCCAAGTTGCGTCACTTTTGCGCTCCCCTTGGGATGCCTTTCGCAGCTGCAGTGTGCCTGGAGCCCAGGGCTTCCTGGTTTTAAAAGTCCTAGGCCTAAGCCTAACAGTAACCCTAGGAAGGTAAATCAGCCGGGTATTAGGGTTCTTCCTAAGGGAAAAGCCGTGAAAGCAGCCATGTTGTGGCACTTCTGCACTCCCTTTGGGATGCCTTTGGCAGATGAAGTAAGCCTGGAACTCAGGGCTTCCTGGTTAAAGAAATCCAAGCCCTAGGCTGAACCCTAACCCTAACCCTAGGCAGATAAATCAGCCTAGGTATAGGGATGGTGCCAAGGAAAAAGCTGTGAAAGCTGCCATGTTGTTGCACTTTTGTACTCCCCTTGGGATGCCTTGAACAGCTGCAGTGTGCCTGGAGCTAAGGGCTTCCTAGTTTTAAAAATCCTAGCCCTAGGCCTAAGCCTAACAGTAACCCTGGGAAGGTAAATCAGCCTGGTGTTAGGCGTCTTGCCAAGGAAAAAGCCGTGAAAGCAGCCATGTTGTGGCACTTTTGCACTCGCTTTTGGATGCCTTTCACAGCTCCAGTGTGCCTGGAACTCAGGGCTTCTTGATTTTTAAAATCCTAGCCCTAGGCCGAACCCCAACCCTAAGACGAGAAAGGCAAATCAGCCAGGAATTAGGCATGTCCCCAAGGAAAAAGCTGTGGAGGCAGGCATGTTGTGGTACTTTTGCGCTCTTCTTGGCTAGTCCTTCGCAGCTGCTGTGTTCTTGGAACTCAGGGCTTTCTGGTTAATAGACCCTTACCCTAGGCGTAACTCAAACCTTAAGCCTAGGAAGGAAAATCAGCCTATGGTTCGGGATGGTCTCATGGAAATATCAGTGGTGGCAGCCAAGTTGCGTCACTTTTGCGCTCCCCTTGGGATGCCTGCCTTTCGCAGCTGCAGTGTGCCTGGAGCCCAGGGCTTCCTGGTTTTAAAAGTCCTAGGCCTAAGCCTAACAGTAACCCTAGGAAGGTAAATCAGCCGGGTATTAGGGTTCTTCCTAAGGGAAAAGCCGTGAAAGCAGCCATGTTGTGGCACTTCTGCACTCCCTTTGGGATGCCTTTGGCAGATGAAGTAAGCCTGGAACTCAGGGCTTCCTGGTTAAAAAAATCCAAGCCCTAGGCTGAACCCTAACCCTAACCCTAGGCAGATAAATCAGCCTAGGTATAGGGATGGTGCCAAGGAAAAAGCTGTGAAAGCTGCCATGTTGTTGCACTTTTGTACTCCCCTTGGGATGCCTTGAACAGCTGCAGTGTGCCTGGAGCTAAGGGCTTCCTAGTTTTAAAAATCCTAGCCCTAGGCCTAAGCCTAACAGTAACCCTGGGAAGGTAAATCAGCCTGGTGTTAGGCATCTTGCCAAGGAAAAAGCCGTGAAAGCAGCCATGTTGTGGCACTTTTGCACTCCCTTTTGGATGCCTTTCACAGCTCCAGTGTGCCTGGAACTCAGGGCTTCTTGATTTTAAAAATCCTAGCCCTAGGCCGAACCCCAACCCTAAGACGAGAAAGGCAAATCAGCCAGGAATTAGGCATGTCCCCAAGGAAAAAGCTGTGGAGGCAGGCATGTTGTGGTACTTTTGCGCTCTTCTTGGCTAGTCCTTCGCAGCTGCTGTGTTCTTGGAACTCAGGGCTTTCTGGTTAATAGACCCTTACCCTAGGCGTAACTCAAACCTTAACCCTAGGAAGGAAAATCAGCCTATGGTTCGGGATGGTCTCATAGAAATATCAGTGGTGGCAGCCAAGTTGCGTCACTTTTGCGCTCCCCTTGGGATGCCTTTCGCAGCTGCAGTGTGCCTGGAGCCCAGGGCTTCCTGGTTTTAAAAGTCCTAGGCCTAAGCCTAACAGTAACCCTAGGAAGGTAAATCAGCCGGGTATTAGGGTTCTTCCTAAGGGAAAAGCCGTGAAAGCAGCCATGTTGTGGCACTTCTGCACTCCCTTTGGGATGCCTTTGGCAGATGAAGTAAGCCTGGAACTCAGGGCTTCCTGGTTAAAAAAATCCAAGCCCTAGGCTGAACCCTAACCCTAACCCTAGGCAGATAAATCAGCCTAGGTATAGGGATGGTGCCAAGGAAAAAGCTGTGAAAGCTGCCATGTTGTTGCACTTTTGTACTCCCCTTGGGATGCCTTGAACAGCTGCAGTGTGCCTGGAGCTAAGGGCTTCCTAGTTTTAAAAATCCTAGCCCTAGGCCTAAGCCTAACAGTAACCCTGGGAAGGTAAATCAGCCTGGTGTTAGGCTTCTTGCCAAGGAAAAAGCCGTGAAAGCAGCCATGTTGTGGCACTTTTGCACTCCCTTTTGGATGCCTTTCACAGCTCCAGTGTGCCTGCAACTCAGGGCTTCCTGATTTTAAAAATCCTAGCCCTAGGCCGAACCCCAACACTAAGACGAGAAAGGCAAATCAGCCAGGAATTAGGCATGTCCCCAAGGAAAAAGCTGTGGAGGCAGGCATGTTGTGGTACTTTTGCGCTCTTCTTGGCTAGTCCTTCGCAGCTGCTGTGTTCTTGGAACTCAGGGCTTTCTGGTAAATAGAAACCTTACCCTAGGCGTAACTCAAACCTTAACCCTAGGAAGGAAAATCAGCCTATGGTTCGGGATGGTCTCATGGAAATATCAGTGGTGGCAGCCAAGTTGCGTCACTTTTGCGCTCCCCTTGGGATGCCTTTCGCAGCTGCAGTGTGCCTGGAGCCCAGGGCTTCCTGGTTTTAAAAGTCCTAGGCCTAAGCCTAACAGTAACCCTAGGAAGGTAAATCAGCCGGGTATTAGGGTTCTTCCTAAGGGAAAAGCCGTGAAAGCAGCCATGTTGTGGCACTTCTGCACTCCCTTTGGGATGCCTTTGGAAGATGAAGTAAGCCTGGAACTCAGGGCTTCCTGGTTAAAAAAATCCAAGCCCTAGGCTGAACCCTAACCCTAACCCTAGGCAGATAAATCAGCCTAGGTATAGGGATGGTGCCAAGGAAAAAGCTGTGAAAGCTGCCATGTTGTTGCACTTTTGTACTCCCCTTGGGATGCCTTGAACAGCTGCAGTGTGCCTGGAGCTAAGGGCTTCTTAGTTTTAAAAATCCTAGCCCTAGGCCTAAGCCTAACAGTAACCCTGGGAAGGTAAATCAGCCTGGTGTTAGGCGTCTTGCCAAGGAAAAAGCCGTGAAAGCAGCCATGTTGTGGCACTTTTGCACTCCCTTTTGGATGCCTTTCACAGCTGCAGTGTGCCTGGAACTCAGGGCTTCCTGATTTTAAAAATCCTAGCCCTAGGCCGAACCCCAACCCTAAGACGAGAAAGGCAAATCAGCCAGGAATTAGGCATGTCCCCAAGGAAAAAGCTGTGGAGGCAGGCATGTTGTGGTACTTTTGCGCTCTTCTTGGCTAGTCCTTCGCAGCTGCTGTGTTCTTGGAACTCAGGGCTTTCTGGTTAATAGACCCTTACCCTAGGCGTAACTCAAACCTTAACCCTAGGAAGGAAAATCAGCCTATGGTTCGGGATGGTCTCATGGAAATATCAGTGGTGGCAGCCAAGTTGCGTCACTTTTGCGCTCCCCTTGGGATGCCTTTCGCAGCTGCAGTGTGCCTGGAGCCCAGGGCTTCCTGGTTTTAAAAGTCCTAGGCCTAAGCCTAACAGTAACCCTAGGAAGGTAAATCAGCCGGGTATTAGGGTTCTTCCTAAGGGAAAAGCCGTGAAAGCAGCCATGTTGTGGCACTTCTGCACTCCCTTTGGGATGCCTTTGGCAGATGAAGTAAGCCTGGAACTCAGGGCTTCCTGGTTAAAAAAATCCAAGCCCTAGGCTGAACCCTAACCCTAACCCTAGGCAGATAAATCAGCCTAGGTATAGGGATGGTGCCAAGGAAAAAGCTGTGAAAGCTGCCATGTTGTTGCACTTTTGTACTCCCCTTGGGATGCCTTGAACAGCTGCAGTGTGCCTGGAGCTAAGGGCTTCCTAGTTTTAAAAATCCTAGCCCTAGGCCTAAGCCTAACAGTAACCCTGGGAAGGTAAATCAGCCTGGTGTTAGGCGTCTTGCCAAGGAAAAAGCCGTGAAAGCAGCCATGTTGTGGCACTTTTGCACTCCCTTTTGGATGCCTTTCACAGCTCCAGTGTGCCTGGAACTCAGGGCTTCCTGATTTTAAAAATCCTAGCCCTAGGCCGAACCCCAACCCTAAGACGAGAAAGGCAAATCAGCCAGGAATTAGGCATGTCCCCAAGGAAAAAGCTGTGGAGGCAGGCATGTTGTGGTACTTTTGCGCTCTTCTTGGGTAGTCCTTCGCAGCTGCTGTGTTCTTGGAACTCAGGGCTTTCTGGTTAATAGACCCTTACCCTAGGCGTAACTCAAACCTTAAGCCTAGGAAGGAAAATCAGCCTATGGTTCGGGATGGTCTCATGGAAATATCAGTGGTGGCAGCCAAGTTGCGTCACTTTTGCGCTCCCCTTGGGATGCCTGCCTTTCGCAGCTGCAGTGTGCCTGGAGCCCAGGGCTTCCTGGTTTTAAAAGTCCTAGGCCTAAGCCTAACAGTAACCCTAGGAAGGTAAATCAGCCGGGTATTAGGGTTCTTCCTAAGGGAAAAGCCGTGAAAGCAGCCATGTTGTGGCACTTCTGCACTCCCTTTGGGATGCCTTTGGCAGATGAAGTAAGCCTGGAACTCAGGGCTTCCTGGTTAAAAAAATCCAAGCCCTAGGCTGAACCCTAACCCTAACCCTAGGCAGATAAATCAGCCTAGGTATAGGGATGGTGCCAAGGAAAAAGCTGTGAAAGCTGCCATGTTGTTGCACTTTTGTACTCCCCTTGGGATGCCTTGAACAGCTGCAGTGTGCCTGGAGCTAAGGGCTTCCTAGTTTTAAAAATCCTAGCCCTAGGCCTAAGCCTAACAGTAACCCTGGGAAGGTAAATCAGCCTGGTGTTAGGCATCTTGCCAAGGAAAAAGCCGTGAAAGCAGCCATGTTGTGGCACTTTTGCACTCCCTTTTGGATGCCTTTCACAGCTCCAGTGTGCCTGGAACTCAGGGCTTCTTGATTTTAAAAATCCTAGCCCTAGGCCGAACCCCAACCCTAAGACGAGAAAGGCAAATCAGCCAGGAATTAGGCATGTCCCCAAGGAAAAAGCTGTGGAGGCAGGCATGTTGTGGTACTTTTGCGCTCTTCTTGGCTAGTCCTTCGCAGCTGCTGTGTTCTTGGAACTCAGGGCTTTCTGGTTAATAGACCCTTACCCTAGGCGTAACTCAAACCTTAACCCTAGGAAGGAAAATCAGCCTATGGTTCGGGATGGTCTCATAGAAATATCAGTGGTGGCAGCCAAGTTGCGTCACTTTTGCGCTCCCCTTGGGATGCCTTTCGCAGCTGCAGTGTGCCTGGAGCCCAGGGCTTCCTGGTTTTAAAAGTCCTAGGCCTAAGCCTAACAGTAACCCTAGGAAGGTAAATCAGCCGGGTATTAGGGTTCTTCCTAAGGGAAAAGCCGTGAAAGCAGCCATGTTGTGGCACTTCTGCACTCCCTTTGGGATGCCTTTGGCAGATGAAGTAAGCCTGGAACTCAGGGCTTCCTGGTTAAAAAAATCCAAGCCCTAGGCTGAACCCTAACCCTAACCCTAGGCAGATAAATCAGCCTAGGTATAGGGATGGTGCCAAGGAAAAAGCTGTGAAAGCTGCCATGTTGTTGCACTTTTGTACTCCCCTTGGGATGCCTTGAACAGCTGCAGTGTGCCTGGAGCTAAGGGCTTCCTAGTTTTAAAAATCCTAGCCCTAGGCCTAAGCCTAACAGTAACCCTGGGAAGGTAAATCAGCCTGGTGTTAGGCTTCTTGCCAAGGAAAAAGCCGTGAAAGCAGCCATGTTGTGGCACTTTTGCACTCCCTTTTGGATGCCTTTCACAGCTCCAGTGTGCCTGCAACTCAGGGCTTCCTGATTTTAAAAATCCTAGCCCTAGGCCGAACCCCAACACTAAGACGAGAAAGGCAAATCAGCCAGGAATTAGGCATGTCCCCAAGGAAAAAGCTGTGGAGGCAGGCATGTTGTGGTACTTTTGCGCTCTTCTTGGCTAGTCCTTCGCAGCTGCTGTGTTCTTGGAACTCAGGGCTTTCTGGTTAATAGACCCTTACCCTAGGCGTAACTCAAACCTTAACCCTAGGAAGGAAAATCAGCCTATGGTTCGGGATGGTCTCATGGAAATATCAGTGGTGGCAGCCAAGTTGCGTCACTTTTGCGCTCCCCTTGGGATGCCTTTCGCAGCTGCAGTGTGCCTGGAGCCCAGGGCTTCCTGGTTTTAAAAGTCCTAGGCCTAAGCCTAACAGTAACCCTAGGAAGGTAAATCAGCCGGGTATTAGGGTTCTTCCTAAGGGAAAAGCCGTGAAAGCAGCCATGTTGTGGCACTTCTGCACTCCCTTTGGGATGCCTTTGGCAGATGAAGTAAGCCTGGAACTCAGGGCTTCCTGGTTAAAGAAATCCAAGCCCTAGGCTGAACCCTAACCCTAACCCTAGGCAGATAAATCAGCCTAGGTATAGGGATGGTGCCAAGGAAAAAGCTGTGAAAGCTGCCATGTTGTTGCACTTTTGTACTCCCCTTGGGATGCCTTGAACAGCTGCAGTGTGCCTGGAGCTAAGGGCTTCCTAGTTTTAAAAATCCTAGCCCTAGGCCTAAGCCTAACAGTAACCCTGGGAAGGTAAATCAGCCTGGTGTTAGGCGTCTTGCCAAGGAAAAAGCCGTGAAAGCAGCCATGTTGTGGCACTTTTGCACTCCCTTTTGGATGCCTTTCACAGCTCCAGTGTGCCTGGAACTCAGGGCTTCCTGCTTTTAAAAATCCTAGCCCTAGGCCGAACCCCAACCCTAAGACGAGAAAGGCAAATCAGCCAGGAATTAGGCATGTCCCCAAGGAAAAAGCTGTGGAGGCAGGCATGTTGTGGTACTTTTGCGCTCTTCTTGGCTAGTCCTTCGCAGCTGCTGTGTTCTTGGAACTCAGGGCTTTCTGGTAAATAGAAACCTTACCCTAGGCGTAACTCAAACCTTAACCCTAGGAAGGAAAATCAGCCTATGGTTCGGGATGGTCTCATGGAAATATCAGTGGTGGCAGCCAAGTTGCGTCACTTTTGCGCTCCCCTTGGGATGCCTTTCGCAGCTGCAGTGTGCCTGGAGCCCAGGGCTTCCTGGTTTTAAAAGTCCTAGGCCTAAGCCTAACAGTAACCCTAGGAAGGTAAATCAGCCGGGTATTAGGGTTCTTCCTAAGGGAAAAGCCGTGAAAGCAGCCATGTTGTGGCACTTCTGCACTCCCTTTGGGATGCCTTTGGCAGATGAAGTAAGCCTGGAACTCAGGGCTTCCTGGTTAAAGAAATCCAAGCCCTAGGCTGAACCCTAACCCTAACCCTAGGCAGATAAATCAGCCTAGGTATAGGGATGGTGCCAAGGAAAAAGCTGTGAAAGCTGCCATGTTGTTGCACTTTTGTACTCCCCTTGGGATGCCTTGAACAGCTGCAGTGTGCCTGGAGCTAAGGGCTTCCTAGTTTTAAAAATCCTAGCCCTAGGCCTAAGCCTAACAGTAACCCTGGGAAGGTAAATCAGCCTGGTGTTAGGCGTCTTGCCAAGGAAAAAGCCGTGAAAGCAGCCATGTTGTGGCACTTTTGCACTCCCTTTTGGATGCCTTTCACAGCTCCAGTGTGCCTGGAACTCAGGGCTTCCTGCTTTTAAAAATCCTAGCCCTAGGCCGAACCCCAACCCTAAGACGAGAAAGGCAAATCAGCCAGGAATTAGGCATGTCCCCAAGGAAAAAGCTGTGGAGGCAGGCATGTTGTGGTACTTTTGCGCTCTTCTTGGCTAGTCCTTCGCAGCTGCTGTGTTCTTGGAACTCAGGGCTTTCTGGTTAATAGACCCTTACCCTAGGCGTAACTCAAACCTTAACCCTAGGAAGGAAAATCAGCCTATGGTTCGGGATGGTCTCATGGAAATATCAGTGGTGGCAGCCAAGTTGCGTCACTTTTGCGCTCCCCTTGGGATGCCTTTCGCAGCTGCAGTGTGCCTGGAGCCCAGGGCTTCCTGGTTTTAAAAGTCCTAGGCCTAAGCCTAACAGTAACCCTAGGAAGGTAAATCAGCCGGGTATTAGGGTTCTTCCTAAGGGAAAAGCCGTGAAAGCAGCCATGTTGTGGCACTTCTGCACTCCCTTTGGGATGTCTTTGGCAGATGAAGTAAGCCTGGAACTCAGGGCTTCCTGGTTAAAGAAATCCAAGCCCTAGGCTGAACCCTAACCCTAACCCTAGGCAGATAAATCAGCCTAGGTATAGGGATGGTGCCAAGGAAAAAGCTGTGAAAGCTGCCATGTTGTTGCACTTTTGTACTCCCCTTGGGATGCCTTGAACAGCTGCAGTGTGCCTGGAGCTAAGGGCTTCCTAGTTTTAAAAATCCTAGCCCTAGGCCTAAGCCTAACAGTAACCCTGGGAAGGTAAATCAGCCTGGTGTTAGGCGTCTTGCCAAGGAAAAAGCCGTGAAAGCAGCCATGTTGTGGCACTTTTGCACTCCCTTTTGGATGCCTTTCACAGCTGCAGTGTGCCTGGAACTCAGGGCTTCCTGATTTTAAAAATCCTAGCCCTAGGCCGAACCCCAACCCTAAGACGAGAAAGGCAAATCAGCCAGGAATTAGGCATGTCCCCAAGGAAAAAGCTGTGGAGGCAGGCATGTTGTGGTACTTTTGCGCTCTTCTTGGCTAGTCCTTCGCAGCTGCTGTGTTCTTGGAACTCAGGGCTTTCTGGTTAATAGAAACCTTACCCTAGACGTAACTCAAACCTTAACCCTAGGAAGGAAAATCAGCCTATGGTTCGGGATGGTCTCATGGAAATATCAGTGGTGGCAGCCAAGTTGCGTCACTTTTGCGCTCCCCTTGGGATGCCTTTCGCAGCTGCAGTGTGCCTGGAGCCCAGGGCTTCCTGGTTTTAAAAGTCCTAGGCCTAAGCCTAACAGTAACCCTAGGAAGGTAAATCAGCCGGGTATTAGGGTTCTTCCTAAGGGAAAAGCCGTGAAAGCAGCCATGTTGTGGCACTTCTGCACTCCCTTTGGGATGCCTTTGGCAGATGAAGTAAGCCTGGAACTCAGGGCTTCCTGGTTAAAGAAATCCAAGCCCTAGGCTGAACCCTAACCCTAACCCTAGGCAGATAAATCAGCCTAGGTATAGGGATGGTGCCAAGGAAAAAGCTGTGAAAGCTGCCATGTTGTTGCACTTTTGTACTCCCCTTGGGATGCCTTGAACAGCTGCAGTGTGCCTGGAGCTAAGGGCTTCCTAGTTTTAAAAATCCTAGCCCTAGGCCTAAGCCTAACAGTAACCCTGGGAAGGTAAATCAGCCTGGTGTTAGGCGTCTTGCCAAGGAAAAAGCCGTGAAAGCAGCCATGTTGTGGCACTTTTGCACTCCCTTTTGGATGCCTTTCACAGCTCCAGTGTGCCTGGAACTCAGGGCTTCCTGCTTTTAAAAATCCTAGCCCTAGGCTGAACCCCAACCCTAAGACGAGAAAGGCAAATCAGCCAGGAATTAGGCATGTCCCCAAGGAAAAAGCTGTGGAGGCAGGCATGTTGTGGTACTTTTGCGCTCTTCTTGGCTAGTCCTTCGCAGCTGCTGTGTTCTTGGAACTCAGGGCTTTCTGGTTAATAGACCCTTACCCTAGGCGTAACTCAAACCTTAACCCTAGGAAGGAAAATCAGCCTATGGTTCGGGATGGTCTCATGGAAATATCAGTGGTGGCAGCCAAGTTGCGTCACTTTTGCGCTCCCCTTGGGATGCCTTTCGCAGCTGCAGTGTGCCTGGAGCCCAGGGCTTCCTGGTTTTAAAAGTCCTAGGCCTAAGCCTAACAGTAACCCTAGGAAGGTAAATCAGCCGGGTATTAGGGTTCTTCCTAAGGGAAAAGCCGTGAAAGCAGCCATGTTGTGGCACTTCTGCACTCCCTTTGGGATGCCTTTGGCAGATGAAGTAAGCCTGGAACTCAGGGCTTCCTGGTTAAAAAAATCCAAGCCCTAGGCTGAACCCTAACCCTAACCCTAGGCAGATAAATCAGCCTAGGTATAGGGATGGTGCCAAGGAAAAAGCTGTGAAAGCTGCCATGTTGTTGCACTTTTGTACTCCCCTTGGGATGCCTTGAACAGCTGCAGTGTGCCTGGAGCTAAGGGCTTCCTAGTTTTAAAAATCCTAGCCCTAGGCCTAAGCCTAACAGTAACCCTGGGAAGGTAAATCAGCCTGGTGTTAGGCGTCTTGCCAAGGAAAAAGCCGTGAAAGCAGCCATGTTGTGGCACTTTTGCACTCCCTTTTGGATGCCTTTCACAGCTCCAGTGTGCCTGGAACTCAGGGCTTCCTGATTTTAAAAATCCTAGCCCTAGGCCGAACCCCAACCCTAAGACGAGAAAGGCAAATCAGCCAGGAATTAGGCATGTCCCCAAGGAAAAAGCTGTGGAGGCAGGCATGTTGTGCTACTTTTGCGCTCTTCTTGGGTAGTCCTTCGCAGCTGCTGTGTTCTTGGAACTCAGGGCTTTCTGGTTAATAGACCCTTACCCTAGGCGTAACTCAAACCTTAACCCTAGGAAGGAAAATCAGCCTATGGTTCGGGATGGTCTCATGGAAATATCAGTGGTGGCAGCCAAGTTGCGTCATTTTTGCGCTCCCCTTGGGATGCCTTTCGCAGCTGCAGTGTGCCTGGAGCCCAGGGCTTCCTGGTTTTAAAAGTCCTAGGCCTAAGCCTAACAGTAACCCTAGGAAGGTAAATCAGCCGGGTATTAGGGTTCTTCCTAAGGGAAAAGCCGTGAAAGCAGCCATGTTGTGGCACTTCTGCACTCCCTTTGGGATGCCTTTGGCAGATGAAGTAAGCCTGGAACTCAGGGCTTCCTGGTTAAAAAAATCCAAGCCCTAGGCTGAACCCTAACCCTAACCCTAGGCAGATAAATCAGCCTAGGTATAGGGATGGTGCCAAGGAAAAAGCTGTGAAAGCTGCCATGTTGTTGCACTTTTGTACTCCCCTTGGGATGCCTTGAACAGCTGCAGTGTGCCTGGAGCTAAGGGCTTCCTAGTTTTAAAAATCCTAGCCCTAGGCCTAAGCCTAACAGTAACCCTGGGAAGGTAAATCAGCCTGGTGTTAGGCGTCTTGCCAAGGAAAAAGCCGTGAAAGCAGCCATGTTGTGGCACTTTTGCACTCCCTTTTGGATGCCTTTCACAGCTGCAGTGTGCCTGGAACTCAGGGCTTCCTGATTTTAAAAATCCTAGCCCTAGGCCGAACCCCAACCCTAAGACGAGAAAGGCAAATCAGCCAGGAATTAGGCATGTCCCCAAGGAAAAAGCTGTGGAGGCAGGCATGTTGTGCTACTTTTGCGCTCTTCTTGGCTAGTCCTTCGCAGCTGCTGTGTTCTTGGAACTCAGGGCTTTCTGGTAAATAGAAACCTTACCCTAGGCGTAACTCAAACCTTAACCCTAGGAAGGAAAATCAGCCTATGGTTCGGGATGGTCTCATGGAAATATCAGTGGTGGCAGCCAAGTTGCGTCACTTTTGCGCTCCCCTTGGGATGCCTTTCGCAGCTGCAGTGTGCCTGGAGCCCAGGGCTTCCTGGTTTTAAAGGTCCTAGGCCTAAGCCTAACAGTAACCCTAGGAAGGTAAATCAGCCGGGTATTAGGGTTCTTCCTAAGGGAAAAGCCGTGAAAGCAGCCATGTTGTGGCACTTCTGCACTCCCTTTGGGATGCCTTTGGCAGATGAAGTAAGCCTGGAACTCAGGGCTTCCTGGTTAAAGAAATCCAAGCCCTAGGCTGAACCCTAACCCTAACCCTAGGCAGATAAATCAGCCTAGGTATAGGGATGGTGCCAAGGAAAAAGCTGTGAAAGCTGCCATGTTGTTGCACTTTTGTACTCCCCTTGGGATGCCTTGAACAGCTGCAGTGTGCCTGGAGCTAAGGGCTTCCTAGTTTTAAAAATCCTAGCCCTAGGCCTAAGCCTAACAGTAACCCTGGGAAGGTAAATCAGCCTGGTGTTAGGCGTCTTGCCAAGGAAAAAGCCGTGAAAGCAGCCATGTTGTGGCACTTTTGCACTCCCTTTTGGATGCCTTTCACAGCTGCAGTGTGCCTGGAACTCAGGGCTTCCTGCTTTTAAAAATCCTAGCCCTAGGCCGAACCCCAACCCTAAGACGAGAAAGGCAAATCAGCCAGGAATTAGGCATGTCCCCAAGGAAAAAGCTGTGGAGGCAGGCATGTTGTGCTACTTTTGCGCTCTTCTTGGCTAGTCCTTCGCAGCTGCTGTGTTCTTGGAACTCAGGGCTTTCTGGTTAATAGACCCTTACCCTAGGCGTAACTCAAACCTTAACCCTAGGAAGGAAAATCAGCCTATGGTTCGGGATGGTCTCATGGAAATATCAGTGGTGGCAGCCAAGTTGCGTCACTTTTGCGCTCCCCTTGGGATGCCTTTCGCAGCTGCAGTGTGCCTGGAGCCCAGGGCTTCCTGGTTTTAAAAGTCCTAGGCCTAAGCCTAACAGTAACCCTAGGAAGGTAAATCAGCCGGGTATTAGGGTTCTTCCTAAGGGAAAAGCCGTGAAAGCAGCCATGTTGTGGCACTTCTGCACTCCCTTTGGGATGTCTTTGGCAGATGAAGTAAGCCTGGAACTCAGGGCTTCCTGGTTAAAGAAATCCAAGCCCTAGGCTGAACCCTAACCCTAACCCTAGGCAGATAAATCAGCCTAGGTATAGGGATGGTGCCAAGGAAAAAGCTGTGAAAGCTGCCATGTTGTTGCACTTTTGTACTCCCCTTGGGATGCCTTGAACAGCTGCAGTGTGTCTGGAGCTAAGGGCTTCCTAGTTTTAAAAATCCTAGCCCTAGGCCTAAGCCTAACAGTAACCCTGGGAAGGTAAATCAGCCTGGTGTTAGGCGTCTTGCCAAGGAAAAAGCCGTGAAAGCAGCCATGTTGTGGCACTTTTGCACTCCCTTTTGGATGCCTTTCACAGCTGCAGTGTGCCTGGAACTCAGGGCTTCCTGATTTTAAAAATCCTAGCCCTAGGCCGAACCCCAACCCTAAGACGAGAAAGGCAAATCAGCCAGGAATTAGGCATGTCCCCAAGGAAAAAGCTGTGGAGGCAGGCATGTTGTGGTACTTTTGCGCTCTTCTTGGGTAGTCCTTCGCAGCTGCTGTGTTCTTGGAACTCAGGGCTTTCTGGTTAATAGGACCCTTACCCTAGACGTAACTCAAACCTTAACCCTAGGAAGGAAAATCAGCCTATGGTTTGGGATGGTCTCATGGAAATATCAGTGGTGGCAGCCAAGTTGCGTCATTTTTGCGCTCCTCTTGGGATGCCTTTCGCAGCTGCAGTGTGCCTGGAGCCCAGGGCTTCCTGGTTTTAAAAGTCCTAGGCCTAAGCCTAACAGTAACCCTAGGAAGGTAAATCAGCTGGGTATTAGGGTTCTTCCTAAGGGAAAAGCCGTGAAAGCAGCCATGTTGTGGCACTTCTGCACTCCCTTTGGGATGCCTTTGGCAGATGAAGTAAGCCGGGAACTCAGGGCTTCCTGGTTAAAAAAATCCAAGCCCTAGGCTGAACCCTAACCCTAACCCTAGGCAGATAAATCAGCCTAGGTATAGGGATGGTGCCAAGGAAAAAGCTGTGAAAGCTGCCATGTTGTTGCACTTTTGTACTCCCCTTGGGATGCCTTGAACAGCTGCAGTGTGCCTGGAGCTAAGGGCTTCCTAGTTTTAAAAATCCTAGCCCTAGGCCTAAGCCTAACAGTAACCCTGGGAAGGTAAATCAGCCTGGTGTTAGGCGTCTTGCCAAGGAAAAAGCCGTGAAAGCAGCCATGTTGTGGCACTTTTGCACTCCCTTTTGGATGCCTTTCACAGCTGCAGTGTGCCTGGAACTCAGGGCTTCCTGATTTTAAAAATCCTAGCCCTAGGCCGAACCCCAACCCTAAGACGAGAAAGGCAAATCAGCCAGGAATTAGGCATGTCCCCAAGGAAAAAGCTGTGGAGGCAGGCATGTTGTGGTACTTTTGCGCTCTTCTTGGGTAGTCCTTCGCAGCGGCTGTGTTCTTGGAACTCAGGGCTTTCTGGTAAATAGAAACCTTACCCTAGGCGTAACTCAAACCTTAACCCTAGGAAGGAAAATCAGCCTATGGTTCGGGATGGTCTCATGGAAATATCAGTGGTGGCAGCCAAGTTGCGTCACTTTTGCGCTCCCCTTGGGATGCCTTTCGCAGCTGCAGTGTGCCTGGAGCCCAGGGCTTCCTGGTTTTAAAAGTCCTAGGCCTAAGCCTAACAGTAACCCTAGGAAGGTAAATCAGCCGGGTATTAGGGTTCTTCCTAAGGGAAAAGCCGTGAAAGCAGCCATGTTGTGGCACTTCTGCACTCCCTTTGGGATGCCTTTGGCAGATGAAGTAAGCCTGGAACTCAGGGCTTCCTGGTTAAAGAAATCCAAGCCCTAGGCTGAACCCTAACCCTAACCCTAGGCAGATAAATCAGCCTAGGTATAGGGATGGTGCCAAGGAAAAAGCTGTGAAAGCTGCCATGTTGTTGCACTTTTGTACTCCCCTTGGGATGCCTTGAACAGCTGCAGTGTGCCTGGAGCTAAGGGCTTCCTAGTTTTAAAAATCCTAGCCCTAGGCCTAAGCCTAACAGTAACCCTGGGAAGGTAAATCAGCCTGGTGTTAGGCGTCTTGCCAAGGAAAAAGCCGTGAAAGCAGCCATGTTGTGGCACTTTTGCACTCCCTTTTGGATGCCTTTCACAGCTGCAGTGTGCCTGGAACTCAGGGCTTCCTGCTTTTAAAAATCCTAGCCCTAGGCCGAACCCCAACCCTAAGACGAGAAAGGCAAATCAGCCAGGAATTAGGCATGTCCCCAAGGAAAAAGCTGTGGAGGCAGGCATGTTGTGGTACTTTTGCGCTCTTCTTGGCTAGTCCTTCGCAGCTGCTGTGTTCTTGGAACTCAGGGCTTTCTGGTTAATAGACCCTTACCCTAGGCGTAACTCAAACCTTAACCCTAGGAAGGAAAATCAGCCTATGGTTCGGGATGGTCTCATGGAAATATCAGTGGTGGCAGCCAAGTTGCGTCACTTTTGCGCTCCCCTTGGGATGCCTTTCGCAGCTGCAGTGTGCCTGGAGCCCAGGGCTTCCTGGTTTTAAAAGTCCTAGGCCTAAGCCTAACAGTAACCCTAGGAAGGTAAATCAGCCGGGTATTAGGGTTCTTCCTAAGGGAAAAGCCGTGAAAGCAGCCATGTTGTGGCACTTCTGCACTCCCTTTGGGATGTCTTTGGCAGATGAAGTAAGCCTGGAACTCAGGGCTTCCTGGTTAAAGAAATCCAAGCCCTAGGCTGAACCCTAACCCTAACCCTAGGCAGATAAATCAGCCTAGGTATAGGGATGGTGCCAAGGAAAAAGCTGTGAAAGCTGCCATGTTGTTGCACTTTTGTACTCCCCTTGGGATGCCTTGAACAGCTGCAGTGTGCCTGGAGCTAAGGGCTTCCTAGTTTTAAAAATCCTAGCCCTAGGCCTAAGCCTAACAGTAACCCTGGGAAGGTAAATCAGCCTGGTGTTAGGCGTCTTGCCAAGGAAAAAGCCGTGAAAGCAGCCATGTTGTGGCACTTTTGCACTCCCTTTTGGATGCCTTTCACAGCTCCAGTGTGCCTGGAACTCAGGGCTTCCTGCTTTTAAAAATCCTAGCCCTAGGCCGAACCCCAACCCTAAGACGAGAAAGGCAAATCAGCCAGGAATTAGGCATGTCCCCAAGGAAAAAGCTGTGGAGGCAGGCATGTTGTGCTACTTTTGCGCTCTTCTTGGCTAGTCCTTCGCAGCTGCTGTGTTCTTGGAACTCAGGGCTTTCTGGTAAATAGAAACCTTACCCTAGACGTAACTCAAACCTTAACCCTAGGAAGGAAAATCAGCCTATGGTTCGGGATGGTCTCATGGAAATATCAGTGGTGGCAGCCAAGTTGCGTCATTTTTGCGCTCCCCTTGGGATGCCTTTCGCAGCTGCAGTGTGCCTGGAGCCCAGGGCTTCCTGGTTTTAAAAGTCCTAGGCCTAAGCCCAACAGTAACCCTAGGAAGGTAAATCAGCCGGGTATTAGGGTTCTTCCTAAGGGAAAAGCCGTGAAAGCAGCCATGTTGTGGCACTTCTGCACTCCCTTTGGGATGCCTTTGGCAGATGAAGTAAGCCTGGAACTCAGGGCTTCCTGGTTAAAGAAATCCAAGCCCTAGGCTGAACCCTAACCCTAACCCTAGGCAGATAAATCAGCCTAGGTATAGGGATGGTGCCAAGGAAAAAGCTGTGAAAGCTGCCATGTTGTTGCACTTTTGTACTCCCCTTGGGATGCCTTGAACAGCTGCAGTGTGCCTGGAGCTAAGGGCTTCCTAGTTTTAAAAATCCTAGCCCTAGGCCTAAGCCTAACAGTAACCCTGGGAAGGTAAATCAGCCTGGTGTTAGGCGTCTTGCCAAGGAAAAAGCCGTGAAAGCAGCCATGTTGTGGCACTTTTGCACTCCCTTTTGGATGCCTTTCACAGCTCCAGTGTGCCTGGAACTCAGGGCTTCCTGCTTTTAAAAATCCTAGCCCTAGGCCGAACCCCAACCCTAAGACGAGAAAGGCAAATCAGCCAGGAATTAGGCATGTCCCCAAGGAAAAAGCTGTGGAGGCAGGCATGTTGTGGTACTTTTGCGCTCTTCTTGGCTAGTCCTTCGCAGCTGCTGTGTTCTTGGAACTCAGGGCTTTCTGGTTAATAGACCCTTACCCTAGGCGTAACTCAAACCTTAACCCTAGGAAGGAAAATCAGCCTATGGTTCGGGATGGTCTCATGGAAATATCAGTGGTGGCAGCCAAGTTGCGTCACTTTTGCGCTCCCCTTGGGATGCCTTTCGCAGCTGCAGTGTGCCTGGAGCCCAGGGCTTCCTGGTTTTAAAAGTCCTAGGCCTAAGCCTAACAGTAACCCTAGGAAGGTAAATCAGCCGGGTATTAGGGTTCTTCCTAAGGGAAAAGCCGTGAAAGCAGCCATGTTGTGGCACTTCTGCACTCCCTTTGGGATGCCTTTGGCAGATGAAGTAAGCCTGGAACTCAGGGCTTCCTGGTTAAAAAAATCCAAGCCCTAGGCTGAACCCTAACCCTAACCCTAGGCAGATAAATCAGCCTAGGTATAGGGATGGTGCCAAGGAAAAAGCTGTGAAAGCTGCCATGTTGTTGCACTTTTGTACTCCCCTTGGGATGCCTTGAACAGCTGCAGTGTGCCTGGAGCTAAGGGCTTCCTAGTTTTAAAAATCCTAGCCCTAGGCCTAAGCCTAACAGTAACCCTGGGAAGGTAAATCAGCCTGGTGTTAGGCGTCTTGCCAAGGAAAAAGCCGTGAAAGCAGCCATGTTGTGGCACTTTTGCACTCCCTTTTGGATGCCTTTCACAGCTCCAGTGTGCCTGGAACTCAGGGCTTCCTGCTTTTAAAAATCCTAGCCCTAGGCCGAACCCCAACCCTAAGACGAGAAAGGCAAATCAGCCAGGAATTAGGCATGTCCCCAAGGAAAAAGCTGTGGAGGCAGGCATGTTGTGGTACTTTTGCGCTCTTCTTGGCTAGTCCTTCGCAGCTGCTGTGTTCTTGGAACTCAGGGCTTTCTGGTTAATAGACCCTTACCCTAGGCGTAACTCAAACCTTAACCCTAGGAAGGAAAATCAGCCTATGGTTCGGGATGGTCTCATGGAAATATCAGTGGTGGCAGCCAAGTTGCGTCACTTTTGCGCTCCCCTTGGGATGCCTTTCGCAGCTGCAGTGTGCCTGGAGCCCAGGGCTTCCTGGTTTTAAAAGTCCTAGGCCTAAGCCTAACAGTAACCCTAGGAAGGTAAATCAGCCGGGTATTAGGGTTCTTCCTAAGGGAAAAGCCGTGAAAGCAGCCATGCTGTGGCACTTCTGCACTCCCTTTGGGATGTCTTTGGCAGATGAAGTAAGCCTGGAACTCAGGGCTTCCTGGTTAAAAAAATCCAAGCCCTAGGCTGAACCC
The DNA here is from genome assembly GCF_027887145.1 of Ammospiza caudacuta. Classification (NCBI taxonomy): domain Eukaryota; kingdom Metazoa; phylum Chordata; class Aves; order Passeriformes; family Passerellidae; genus Ammospiza; species Ammospiza caudacuta. Next base: position 4,825,325 of record NC_080625.1, on the reverse strand, counting down.
TAACCCTAACCCTAGGCAGATAAATCAGCCTAGGTATAGGGATGGTGCCAAGGAAAAAGCTGTGAAAGCTGCCATGTTGTTGCACTTTTGTACTCCCCTTGGGATGCCTTGAACAGCTGCAGTGTGCCTGGAGCTAAGGGCTTCCTAGTTTTAAAAATCCTAGCCCTAGGCCTAAGCCTAACAGTAACCCTGGGAAGGTAAATCAGCCTGGTGTTAGGCGTCTTGCCAAGGAAAAAGCCGGGAAAGCCGCCATGTTGTGGCACTTTTGCACTCCCTTTTGGATGCCTTTCCAGTGTGCCTGGAACTCAGGGCTTCCTGATTTTAAAAATCCTAGCCCTAGGCCGAACCCCAACCCTAAGACGAGAAAGGCAAATCAGCCAGGAATTAGGCATGTCCCCAAGGAAAAAGCTGTGGAGGCAGGCATGTTGTGCTACTTTTGCGCTCTTCTTGGCTAGTCCTTCGCAGCTGCTGTGTTCTTGGAACTCAGGGCTTTCTGGTAAATAGAAACCTTACCCTAGGCGTAACTCAAACCTTAACCCTAGGAAGGAAAATCAGCCTATGGTTCGGGATGGTCTCATGGAAATATCAGTGGTGGCAGCCAAGTTGCGTCACTTTTGCGCTCCCCTTGGGATGCCTTTCGCAGCTGCAGTGTGCCTGGAGCCCAGGGCTTCCTGGTTTTAAAAGTCCTAGGCCTAAGCCTAACAGTAACCCTAGGAAGGTAAATCAGCCGGGTATTAGGGTTCTTCCTAAGGGAAAAGCCGTGAAAGCAGCCATGTTGTGGCACTTCTGCACTCCCTTTGGGATGCCTTTGGCAGATGAAGTAAGCCTGGAACTCAGGGCTTCCTGGTTAAAAAAATCCAAGCCCTAGGCTGAACCCTAACCCTAACCCTAGGCAGATAAATCAGCCTAGGTATAGGGATGGTGCCAAGGAAAAAGCTGTGAAAGCTGCCATGTTCTTGCACTTTTGTACTCCCCTAGGGATGCCTTGAACAGCTGCAGTGTGCCTGGAGCCCAGGGCTTCCTAGTTTTAAAAATCCTAGCCCTAGGCCTAAGCCTAACAGTAACCCTGGGAAGGTAAATCAGCCTGGTGTTAGGCTTCTTGCCAAGGAAAAAGCCGTGAAAGCAGCCATGTTGTGGCACTTTTGCACTCCCTTTTGGATGCCTTTCACAGCTCCAGTGTGCCTGGAACTCAGGGCTTCCTGCTTTTAAAAATCCTAGCCCTAGGCCGAACCCCAACCCTAAGACGAGAAAGGCAAATCAGCCAGGAATTAGGCATGTCCCCAAGGAAAAAGCTGTGGAGGCAGGCATGTTGTGGTACTTTTGCGCTCTTCTTGGCTAGTCCTTCGCAGCTGCTGTGTTCTTGGAACTCAGGGCTTTCTGGTTAATAGACCCTTACCCTAGGCGTAACTCAAACCTTAACCCTAGGAAGGAAAATCAGCCTATGGTTCGGGATGGTCTCATGGAAATATCAGTGGTGGCAGCCAAGTTGCGTCACTTTTGCGCTCCCCTTGGGATGCCTTTCGCAGCTGCAGTGTGCCTGGAGCCCAGGGCTTCCTGGTTTTAAAAGTCCTAGGCCTAAGCCTAACAGTAACCCTAGGAAGGTAAATCAGCCGGGTATTAGGGTTCTTCCTAAGGGAAAAGCCGTGAAAGCAGCCATGTTGTGGCACTTCTGCACTCCCTTTGGGATGTCTTTGGCAGATGAAGTAAGCCTGGAACTCAGGGCTTCCTGGTTAAAGAAATCACAGCCCTAGGCTGAACCCTAACCCTAACCCTAGGCAGATAAATCAGCCTAGGTATAGGGATGGTGCCAAGGAAAAAGCTGTGAAAGCTGCCATGTTGTTGCACTTTTGTACTCCCCTTGGGATGCCTTGAACAGCTGCAGTGTGCCTGGAGCTAAGGGCTTCCTAGTTTTAAAAATCCTAGCCCTAGGCCTAAGCCTAACAGTAACCCTGGGAAGGTCAATCAGCCTGGTGTTAGGCGTCTTGCCAAGGAAAAAGCCGTGAAAGCAGCCATGTTGTGGCACTTTTGCACTCCCTTTTGGATGCCTTTCACAGCTCCAGTGTGCCTGGAACTCAGGGCTTCCTGCTTTTAAAAATCCTAGCCCTAGGCCGAACCCCAACCCTAAGACGAGAAAGGCAAATCAGCCAGGAATTAGGCATGTCCCCAAGGAAAAAGCTGTGGAGGCAGGCATGTTGTGGTACTTTTGCGCTCTTCTTGGCTAGTCCTTCGCAGCTGCTGTGTTCTTGGAACTCAGGGCTTTCTGGTTAATAGACCCTTACCCTAGGCGTAACTCAAACCTTAACCCTAGGAAGGAAAATCAGCCTATGGTTCGGGATGGTCTCATGGAAATATCAGTGGTGGCAGCCAAGTTGCGTCATTTTTGCGCTCCCCTTGGGATGCCTTTCGCAGCTGCAGTGTGCCTGGAGCCCAGGGCTTCCTGGTTTTAAAAGTCCTAGGCCTAAGCCTAACAGTAACCCTAGGAAGGTAAATCAGCCGGGTATTAGGGTTCTTCCTAAGGGAAAAGCCGTGAAAGCAGCCATGTTGTGGCACTTCTGCACTCCCTTTGGGATGCCTTTGGCAGATGAAGTAAGCCTGGAACTCAGGGCTTCCTGGTTAAAGAAATCCAAGCCCTAGGCTGAACCCTAACCCTAACCCTAGGCAGATAAATCAGCCTAGGTATAGGGATGGTGCCAAGGAAAAAGCTGTGAAAGCTGCCATGTTGTTGCACTTTTGTACTCCCCTTGGGATGCCTTGAACAGCTGCAGTGTGCCTGGAGCTAAGGGCTTCCTAGTTTTAAAAATCCTAGCCCTAGGCCTAAGCCTAACAGTAACCCTGGGAAGGTAAATCAGCCTGGTGTTAGGCGTCTTGCCAAGGAAAAAGCCGTGAAAGCAGCCATGTTGTGGCACTTTTGCACTCCCTTTTGGATGCCTTTCCAATGTGCCTGGAACTCAGGGCTTCCTGCTTTTAAAAATCCTAGCCCTAGGCCGAACCCCAACCCTAAGACGAGAAAGGCAAATCAGCCAGGAATTAGGCATGTCCCCAAGGAAAAAGCTGTGGAGGCAGGCATGTTGTGGTACTTTTGCGCTCTTCTTGGCTAGTCCTTCGCAGCTGCTGTGTTCTTGGAACTCAGGGCTTTCTGGTTAATAGACCCTTACCCTAGGCGTAACTCAAACCTTAACCCTAGGAAGGAAAATCAGCCTATGGTTCGGGATGGTCTCATGGAAATATCAGTGGTGGCAGCCAAGTTGCGTCACTTTTGCGCTCCCCTTGGGATGCCTTTCGCAGCTGCAGTGTGCCTGGAGCCCAGGGCTTCCTGGTTTTAAAAGTCCTAGGCCTAAGCCTAACAGTAACCCTAGGAAGGTAAATCAGCCGGGTATTAGGGTTCTTCCTAAGGGAAAAGCCGTGAAAGCAGCCATGTTGTGGCACTTCTGCACTCCCTTTGGGATGCCTTTGGCAGATGAAGTAAGCCTGGAACTCAGGGCTTCCTGGTTAAAGAAATCCAAGCCCTAGGCTGAACCCTAACCCTAACCCTAGGCAGATAAATCAGCCTAGGTATAGGGATGGTGCCAAGGAAAAAGCTGTGAAAGCTGCCATGTTGTTGCACTTTTGTACTCCCCTTGGGATGCCTTGAACAGCTGCAGTGTGCCTGGAGCTAAGGGCTTCCTAGTTTTAAAAATCCTAGCCCTAGGCCTAAGCCTAACAGTAACCCTGGGAAGGTAAATCAGCCTGGTGTTAGGCGTCTTGCCAAGGAAAAAGCCGTGAAAGCAGCCATGTTGTGGCACTTTTGCACTCCCTTTTGGATGCCTTTCACAGCTCCAGTGTGCCTGGAACTCAGGGCTTCCTGCTTTTAAAAATCCTAGCCCTAGGCCGAACCCCAACCCTAAGACGAGAAAGGCAAATCAGCCAGGAATTAGGCATGTCCCCAAGGAAAAAGCTGTGGAGGCAGGCATGTTGTGGTACTTTTGCGCTCTTCTTGGGTAGTCCTTCGCAGCTGCTGTGTTCTTGGAACTCAGGGCTTTCTGGTTAATAGACCCTTACCCTAGGCGTAACTCAAACCTTAACCCTAGGAAGGAAAATCAGCCTATGGTTCGGGATGGTCTCATGGAAATATCAGTGGTGGCAGCCAAGTTGCGTCACTTTTGCGCTCCCCTTGGGATGCCTTTCGCAGCTGCAGTGTGCCTGGAGCCCAGGGCTTCCTGGTTTTAAAAGTCCTAGGCCTAAGCCTAACAGTAACCCTAGGAAGGTAAATCAGCCGGGTATTAGGGTTCTTCCTAAGGGAAAAGCCGTGAAAGCAGCCATGTTGTGGCACTTCTGCACTCCCTTTGGGATGCCTTTGGCAGATGAAGTAAGCCTGGAACTCAGGGCTTCCTGGTTAAAGAAATCCAAGCCCTAGGCTGAACCCTAACCCTAACCCTAGGCAGATAAATCAGCCTAGGTATAGGGATGGTGCCAAGGAAAAAGCTGTGAAAGCTGCCATGTTGTTGCACTTTTGTACTCCCCTTGGGATGCCTTGAACAGCTGCAGTGTGCCTGGAGCTAAGGGCTTCCTAGTTTTAAAAATCCTAGCCCTAGGCCTAAGCCTAACAGTAACCCTGGGAAGGTAAATCAGCCTGGTGTTAGGCGTCTTGCCAAGGAAAAAGCCGTGAAAGCAGCCATGTTGTGGCACTTCTGCACTCCCTTTTGGATGCCTTTCACAGCTGCAGTGTGCCTGGAACTCAGGGCTTCCTGCTTTTAAAAATCCTAGCCCTAGGCCGAACCCCAACCCTAAGACGAGAAAGGCAAATCAGCCAGGAATTAGGCATGTCCCCAAGGAAAAAGCTGTGGAGGCAGGCATGTTGTGGTACTTTTGCGCTCTTCTTGGCTAGTCCTTGGCAGCTGCTGTGTTCTTGGAACTCAGGGCTTTCTGGTAAATAGAAACCTTACCCTAGACGTAACTCAAACCTTAACCCTAGGAAGGAAAATCAGCCTATGGTTCGGGATGCTCTCATGGAAATATCAGTGGTGGCAGCCAAGTTGCGTCATTTTTGCGCTCCCCTTGGGATGCCTTTCGCAGCTGCAGTGTGCCTGGAGCCCAGGGCTTCCTGGTTTTAAAAGTCCTAGGCCTAAGCCTAACAGTAACCCTAGGAAGGTAAATCAGCCGGGTATTAGGGTTCTTCCTAAGGGAAAAGCCGTGAAAGCAGCCATGTTGTGGCACTTCTGCACTCCCTTTGGGATGCCTTTGGCAGATGAAGTAAGCCTGGAACTCAGGGCTTCCTGGTTAAAAAAATCCAAGCCCTAGGCTGAACCCTAACCCTAACCCTAGGCAGATAAATCAGCCTAGGTATAGGGATGGTGCCAAGGAAAAAGCTGTGAAAGCTGCCATGTTGTTGCACTTTTGTACTCCCCTTGGGATGCCTTGAACAGCTGCAGTGTGCCTGGAGCTAAGGGCTTCCTAGTTTTAAAAATCCTAGCCCTAGGCCTAAGCCTAACAGTAACCCTGGGAAGGTAAATCAGCCTGGTGTTAGGCTTCTTGCCAAGGAAAAAGCCGTGAAAGCAGCCATGTTGTGGCACTTTTGCACTCCCTTTTGGATGCCTTTCACAGCTCCAGTGTGCCTGGAACTCAGGGCTTCCTGCTTTTAAAAATCCTAGCCCTAGGCCGAACCCCAACCCTAAGACGAGAAAGGCAAATCAGCCAGGAATTAGGCATGTCCCCAAGGAAAAAGCTGTGGAGGCAGGCATGTTGTGGTACTTTTGCGCTCTTCTTGGCTAGTCCTTCGCAGCTGCTGTGTTCTTGGAACTCAGGGCTTTCTGGTTAATAGACCCTTACCCTAGGCGTAACTCAAACCTTAAGCCTAGGAAGGAAAATCAGCCTATGGTTCGGGATGGTCTCATGGAAATATCAGTGGTGGCAGCCAAGTCGCGTCACTTTTGCGCTCCCCTTGGGATGCCTTTCGCAGCTGCAGTGTGCCTGGAGCCCAGGGCTTCCTGGTTTTAAAAGTCCTAGGCCTAAGCCTAACAGTAACCCTAGGAAGGTAAATCAGCCGGGTATTAGGGTTCTTCCTAAGGAAAAAGCCGTGAAAGCAGCCATGTTGTGGCACTTCTGCACTCCCTTTGGGATGCCTTTGGCAGATGAAGTAAGCCTGGAACTCAGGGCTTCCTGGTTAAAGAAATCCAAGCCCTAGGCTGAAGCCTAACCCTAACCCTAGGCAGATAAATCAGCCTAGGTATAGGGATGGTGCCAAGGAAAAAGCTGTGAAAGCTGCCATGTTGTTGCACTTTTGTACTCCCCTTGGGATGCCTTGAACAGCTGCAGTGTGCCTGGAGCTAAGGGCTTCCTAGTTTTAAAAATCCTAGCCCTAGGCCTAAGCCTAACAGTAACCCTGGGAAGGTAAATCAGCCTGGTGTTAGGCGTCTTGCCAAGGAAAAAGCCGTGAAAGCAGCCATGTTGTGGCACTTTTGCACTCCCTTTTGGATGCCTTTCACAGCTCCAGTGTGCCTGGAACTCAGGGCTTCCTGATTTTAAAAATCCTAGCCCTAGGCCGAACCCCAACCCTAAGACGAGAAAGGCAAATCAGCCAGGAATTAGGCATGTCCCCAAGGAAAAAGCTGTGGAGGCAGGCATGTTGTGCTACTTTTGCGCTCTTCTTGGGTAGTCCTTCGCAGCTGCTGTGTTCTTGGAACTCAGGGCTTTCTGGTTAATAGACCCTTACCCTAGGCGTAACTCAAACCTTAACCCTAGGAAGGAAAATCAGCCTATGGTTCGGGATGGTCTCATGGAAATATCAGTGGTGGCAGCCAAGTTGCGTCACTTTTGCGCTCCCCTTGGGATGCCTTTCGCAGCTGCAGTGTGCCTGGAGCCCAGGGCTTCCTGGTTTTAAAAGTCCTAGGCCTAAGCCTAACAGTAACCCTAGGAAGGTAAATCAGCCGGGTATTAGGGTTCTTCCTAAGGGAAAAGCCGTGAAAGCAGCCATGTTGTGGCACTTCTGCACTCCCTTTGGGATGCCTTTGGCAGATGAAGTAAGCCTGGAACTCAGGGCTTCCTGGTTAAAGAAATCCAAGCCCTAGGCTGAACCCTAACCCTAACCCTAGGCAGATAAATCAGCCTAGGTATAGGGATGGTGCCAAGGAAAAAGCTGTGAAAGCTGCCATGTTGTTGCACTTTTGTACTCCCCTTGGGATGCCTTGAACAGCTGCAGTGTGCCTGGAGCTAAGGGCTTCCTAGTTTTAAAAATCCTAGCCCTAGGCCTAAGCCTAACAGTAACCCTGGGAAGGTAAATCAGCCTGGTGTTAGGCTTCTTGCCAAGGAAAAAGCCGTGAAAGCAGCCATGTTGTGGCACTTTTGCACTCCCTTTTGGATGCCTTTCACAGCTCCAGTGTGCCTGGAACTCAGGGCTTCCTGATTTTAAAAATCCTAGCCCTAGGCCGAACCCCAACCCTAAGACGAGAAAGGCAAATCAGCCAGGAATTAGGCATGTCCCCAAGGAAAAAGCTGTGGAGGCAGGCATGTTGTGGTACTTTTGCGCTCTTCTTGGCTAGTCCTTCGCAGCTGCTGTGTTCTTGGAACTCAGGGCTTTCTGGTAAATAGAAACCTTACCCTAGGCGTAACTCAAACCTTAACCCTAGGAAGGAAAATCAGCCTATTGTTCGGGATGGTCTCATGGAAATATCAGTGGTGGCAGCCAAGTTGCGTCACTTTTGCGCTCCCCTTGGGATGCCTTTCGCAGCTGCAGTGTGCCTGGAGCCCAGGGCTTCCTGGTTTTAAAAGTCCTAGGCCTAAGCCTAACAGTAACCCTAGGAAGGTAAATCAGCCGGGTATTAGGGTTCTTCCTAAGGGAAAAGCCGTGAAAGCAGCCATGTTGTGGCACTTCTGCACTCCCTTTGGGATGTCTTTGGCAGATGAAGTAAGCCTGGAACTCAGGGCTTCCTGGTTAAAGAAATCACAGCCCTAGGCTGAACCCTAACCCTAACCCTAGGCAGATAAATCAGCCTAGGTATAGGGATGGTGCCAAGGAAAAAGCTGTGAAAGCTGCCATGTTGTTGCACTTTTGTACTCCCCTTGGGATGCCTTGAACAGCTGCAGTGTGCCTGGAGCCCAGGGCTTCCCAGTTTTAAAAATCCTAGCCCTAGGCCTAAGCCTAACAGTAACCCTGGGAAGGCAAATCAGCCTGGTGTTAGGCGTCTTGCCAAGGAAAAAGCCGTGAAACAGCCATGTTGTGGCACTTTTGCACTCCCTTTTGGATGCCTTTCACAGCTGCAGTGTGCCTGGAACTCAGGGCTTCCTGATTTTAAAAATCCTAGCCCTAGGCCGAACCCCAACCCTAAGACGAGAAAGGCAAATCAGCCAGGAATTAGGCATGTCCCCAAGGAAAAAGCTGTGGAGGCAGGCATGTTGTGGTACTTTTGCGCTCTTCTTGGCTAGTCCTTCGCAGCTGCTGTGTTCTTGGAACTCAGGGCTTTCTGGTTAATAGACCCTTACCCTAGGCGTAACTCAAACCTTAACCCTAGGAAGGAAAATCAGCCTATGGTTCGGGATGCTCTCATGGAAATATCAGTGGTGGCAGCCAAGTTGCGTCACTTTTGCGCTCCCCTTGGGATGCCTTTCGCAGCTGCAGTGTGCCTGGAGCCCAGGGCTTCCTGGTTTTAAAAGTCCTAGGCCTAAGCCTAACAGTAACCCTAGGAAGGTAAATCAGCCGGGTATTAGGGTTCTTCCTAAGGGAAAAGCCGTGAAAGCAGCCATGTTGTGGCACTTCTGCACTCCCTTTGGGATGCCTTTGGCAGATGAAGTAAGCCTGGAACTCAGGGCTTCCTGGTTAAAAAAATCCAAGCCCTAGGCTGAACCCTAACCCTAACCCTAGGCAGATAAATCAGCCTAGGTATAGGGATGGTGCCAAGGAAAAAGCTGTGAAAGCTGCCATGTTGTTGCACTTTTGTACTCCCCTTGGGATGCCTTGAACAGCTGCAGTGTGCCTGGAGCTAAGGGCTTCCTAGTTTTAAAAATCCTAGCCCTAGGCCTAAGCCTAACAGTAACCCTGGGAAGGTAAATCAGCCTGGTGTTAGGCGTCTTGCCAAGGAAAAAGCCGTGAAAGCAGCCATGTTGTGGCACTTTTGCACTCCCTTTTGGATGCCTTTCACAGCTCCAGTGTGCCTGGAACTCAGGGCTTCCTGATTTTAAAAATCCTAGCCCTAGGCCAAACCCCAACCCTAAGACGAGAAAGGCAAATCAGCCAGGAATTAGGCATGTCCCCAAGGAAAAAGCTGTGGAGGCAGGCATGTTGTGCTACTTTTGCGCTCTTCTTGGGTAGTCCTTCGCAGCTGCTGTGTTCTTGGAACTCAGGGCTTTCTGGTTAATAGACCCTTACCCTAGGCGTAACTCAAACCTTAACCCTAGGAAGGAAAATCAGCCTATGGTTCGGGATGGTCTCATGGAAATATCAGTGGTGGCAGCCAAGTTGCGTCACTTTTGCGCTCCCCTTGGGATGCCTTTCGCAGCTGCAGTGTGCCTGGAGCCCAGGGCTTCCTGGTTTTAAAAGTCCTAGGCCTAAGCCTAACAGTAACCCTAGGAAGGTAAATCAGCCGGGTATTAGGGTTCTTCCTAAGGGAAAAGCCGTGAAAGCAGCCATGTTGTGGCACTTCTGCACTCCCTTTGGGATGCCTTTGGCAGATGAAGTAAGCCTGGAACTCAGGGCTTCCTGGTTAAAGAAATCCAAGCCCTAGGCTGAACCCTAACCCTAACCCTAGGCAGATAAATCAGCCTAGGTATAGGGATGGTGCCAAGGAAAAAGCTGTGAAAGCTGCCATGTTGTTGCACTTTTGTACTCCCCTTGGGATGCCTTGAACAGCTGCAGTGTGCCTGGAGCTAAGGGCTTCCTAGTTTTAAAAATCCTAGGCCTAGGCCTAAGCCTAACAGTAACCCTGGGAAGGTAAATCAGCCTGGTGTTAGGCGTCTTGCCAAGGAAAAAGCCGTGAAAGCAGCCATGTTGTGGCACTTTTGCACTCCCTTTTGGATGCCTTTCACAGCTCCAGTGTGCCTGGAACTCAGGGCTTCCTGCTTTTAAAAATCCTAGCCCTAGGCCGAACCCCAACCCTAAGACGAGAAAGGCAAATCAGCCAGGAATTAGGCATGTCCCCAAGGAAAAAGCTGTGGAGGCAGGCATGTTGTGGTACTTTTGCGCTCTTCTTGGCTAGTCCTTCGCAGCTGCTGTGTTCTTGGAACTCAGGGCTTTCTGGTTAATAGACCCTTACCCTAGGCGTAACTCAAACCTTAACCCTAGGAAGGAAAATCAGCCTATGGTTCGGGATGGTCTCATGGAAATATCAGTGGTGGCAGCCAAGTTGCGTCACTTTTGCGCTCCCCTTGGGATGCCTTTCGCAGCTGCAGTGTGCCTGGAGCCCAGGGCTTCCTGGTTTTAAAAGTCCTAGGCCTAAGCCTAACAGTAACCCTAGGAAGGTAAATCAGCCGGGTATTAGGGTTCTTCCTAAGGGAAAAGCCGTGAAAGCAGCCATGTTGTGGCACTTCTGCACTCCCTTTGGGATGCCTTTGGCAGATGAAGTAAGCCTGGAACTCAGGGCTTCCTGGTTAAAGAAATCCAAGCCCTAGGCTGAACCCTAACCCTAACCCTAGGCAGATAAATCAGCCTAGGTATAGGGATGGTGCCAAGGAAAAAGCTGTGAAAGCTGCCATGTTGTTGCACTTTTGTACTCCCCTTGGGATGCCTTGAACAGCTGCAGTGTGCCTGGAGCTAAGGGCTTCCTAGTTTTAAAAATCCTAGCCCTAGGCCTAAGCCTAACAGTAACCCTGGGAAGGTAAATCAGCCTGGTGTTAGGCGTCTTGCCAAGGAAAAAGCCGTGAAAGCAGCCATGTTGTGGCACTTTTGCACTCCCTTTTGGATGCCTTTCACAGCTCCAGTGTGCCTGGAACTCAGGGCTTCCTGCTTTTAAAAATCCTAGCCCTAGGCCGAACCCCAACCCTAAGACGAGAAAGGCAAATCAGCCAGGAATTAGGCATGTCCCCAAGGAAAAAGCTGTGGAGGCAGGCATGTTGTGGTACTTTTGCGCTCTTCTTGGCTAGTCCTTCGCAGCTGCTGTGTTCTTGGAACTCAGGGCTTTCTGGTTAATAGACCCTTACCCTAGGCGTAACTCAAACCTTAACCCTAGGAAGGAAAATCAGCCTATGGTTCGGGATGGTCTCATGGAAATATCAGTGGTGGCAGCCAAGTTGCGTCACTTTTGCGCTCCCCTTGGGATGCCTTTCGCAGCTGCAGTGTGCCTGGAGCCCAGGGCTTCCTGGTTTTAAAAGTCCTAGGCCTAAGCCTAACAGTAACCCTAGGAAGGTAAATCAGCCGGGTATTAGGGTTCTTCCTAAGGGAAAAGCCGTGAAAGCAGCCATGTTGTGGCACTTCTGCACTCCCTTTGGGATGCCTTTGGCAGATGAAGTAAGCCTGGAACTCAGGGCTTCCTGGTTAAAAAAATCCAAGCCCTAGGCTGAACCCTAACCCTAACCCTAGGCAGATAAATCAGCCTAGGTATAGGGATGGTGCCAAGGAAAAAGCTGTGAAAGCTGCCATGTTGTTGCACTTTTGTACTCCCCTTGGGATGCCTTGAACAGCTGCAGTGTGCCTGGAGCTAAGGGCTTCCTAGTTTTAAAAATCCTAGCCCTAGGCCTAAGCCTAACAGTAACCCTGGGAAGGTAAATCAGCCTGGTGTTAGGCGTCTTGCCAAGGAAAAAGCCGTGAAAGCAGCCATGTTGTGGCACTTTTGCACTCCCTTTTGGATGCCTTTCACAGCTCCAGTGTGCCTGGAACTCAGGGCTTCCTGATTTTAAAAATCCTAGCCCTAGGCCAAACCCCAACCCTAAGACGAGAAAGGCAAATCAGCCAGGAATTAGGCATGTCCCCAAGGAAAAAGCTGTGGAGGCAGGCATGTTGTGCTACTTTTGCGCTCTTCTTGGGTAGTCCTTCGCAGCTGCTGTGTTCTTGGAACTCAGGGCTTTCTGGTTAATAGACCCTTACCCTAGGCGTAACTCAAACCTTAACCCTAGGAAGGAAAATCAGCCTATGGTTCGGGATGGTCTCATGGAAATATCAGTGGTGGCAGCCAAGTTGCGTCACTTTTGCGCTCCCCTTGGGATGCCTTTCGCAGCTGCAGTGTGCCTGGAGCCCAGGGCTTCCTGGTTTTAAAAGTCCTAGGCCTAAGCCTAACAGTAACCCTAGGAAGGTAAATCAGCCGGGTATTAGGGTTCTTCCTAAGGGAAAAGCCGTGAAAGCAGCCATGTTGTGGCACTTCTGCACTCCCTTTGGGATGCCTTTGGCAGATGAAGTAAGCCTGGAACTCAGGGCTTCCTGGTTAAAGAAATCCAAGCCCTAGGCTGAACCCTAACCCTAACCCTAGGCAGATAAATCAGCCTAGGTATAGGGATGGTGCCAAGGAAAAAGCTGTGAAAGCTGCCATGTTGTTGCACTTTTGTACTCCCCTTGGGATGCCTTGAACAGCTGCAGTGTGCCTGGAGCTAAGGGCTTCCTAGTTTTAAAAATCCTAGCCCTAGGCCTAAGCCTAACAGTAACCCTGGGAAGGTAAATCAGCCTGGTGTTAGGCTTCTTGCCAAGGAAAAAGCCGTGAAAGCAGCCATGTTGTGGCACTTTTGCACTCCCTTTTGGATGCCTTTCACAGCTGCAGTGTGCCTGGAACTCAGGGCTTCCTGATTTTAAAAATCCTAGCCCTAGGCCGAACCCCAGCCCTAAGACGAGAAAGGCAAATCAGCCAGGAATTAGGCATGTCCCCAAGGAAAAAGCTGTGGAGGCAGGCATGTTGTGCTACTTTTGCGCTCTTCTTGGCTAGTCCTTCGCAGCTGCTGTGTTCTTGGAACTCAGGGCTTTCTGGTTAATAGAACCCTTACCCTAGGCGTAACTCAAACCTTAACCCTAGGAAGGAAAATCAGCCTATGGTTCGGGATGGTCTCATGGAAATATCAGTGGTGGCAGCCAAGTTGCGTCACTTTTGCGCTCCCCTTGGGATGCCTTTCGCAGCTGCAGTGTGCCTAGGGCCCAGGGCTTCCTGGTTTTAAAAGTCCTAGGCCTAAGCCTAACAGTAACCCTAGGAAGGTAAATCAGCCGGGTATTAGGGTTCTTCCTAAGGGAAAAGCCGTGAAAGCAGCCATGTTGTGGCACTTCTGCACTCCCTTTGGGATGCCTTTGGCAGATGAAGTAAGCCTGGAACTCAGGGCTTCCTGGTTAAAGAAATCCAAGCCCTAGGCTGAACCCTAACCCTAACCCTAGGCAGATAAATCAGCCTAGGTATAGGGATGGTGCCAAGGAAAAAGCTGTGAAAGCTGCCATGTTGTTGCACTTTTGTACTCCCCTTGGGATGCCTTGAACAGCTGCAGTGTGCCTGGAGCCCAGGGCTTCCTAGTTTCAAAAATCCTAGCCCTAGGCCTAAGCCTAACAGTAACCCTGGGAAGGTAAATCAGCCTGCTGTTAGGCTTCTTGCCAAGGAAAAAGCCGTGAAAGCAGCCATGTTGTGGCACTTTTGCACTCCCTTTTGGATGCCTTTCACAGCTCCAGTGTGCCTGGAACTCAGGGCTTCCTGATTTTAAAAATCCTAGCCCTAGGCCGAACCCCAACCCTAAGACGAGAAAGGCAAATCAGCCAGGAATTAGGCATGTCCCCAAGGAAAAAGCTGTGGAGGCAGGCATGTTGTGCTACTTTTGCGCTCTTCTTGGCTAGTCCTTCGCAGCTGCTGTGTTCTTGGAACTCAGGGCTTTCTGGTTAATAGAGCCCTTACCCTAGGCGTAACCCAAACCTTAAGCCTAGGAAGGAAAATCAGCCTATGGTTCGGGATGGTCTCATGGAAATATCAGTGGTGGCAGCCAAGTCGCGTCACTTTTGCGCTCCCCTTGGGATGCCTTTCGCAGCTGCAGTGTGCCTGGAGCCCAGGGCTTCCTGGTTTTAAAAGTCCTAGGCCTAAGCCTAACAGTAACCCTAGGAAGGTAAATCAGCCGGGTATTAGGGTTCTTCCTAAGGGAAAAGCCGTGAAAGCAGCCATGTTGTGGCACTTCTGCACTCCCTTTGGGATGCCTTTGGCAGATGAAGTAAGCCTGGAACTCAGGGCTTCCTGGTTAAAGAAATCCAAGCCCTAGGCTGAACCCTAACCCTAACCCTAGGCAGATAAATCAGCCTAGGTATAGGGATGGTGCCAAGGAAAAAGCTGTGAAAGCTGCCATGTTGTTGCACTTTTGTACTCCCCTTGGGATGCCTTGAACAGCTGCAGTGTGCCTGGAGCCCAGGGCTTCCTAGTTTTAAAAATCCTAGCCCTAGGCCTAAGCCTAACAGTAACCCTGGGAAGGTAAATCAGCCTGGTGTTAGGCTTCTTGCCAAGGAAAAAGCCGTGAAAGCAGCCATGTTGTGGCACTTTTGCACTCCCTTTTGGATGCCTTTCACAGCTCCAGTGTGCCTGGAACTCAGGGCTTCCTGATTTTAAAAATCCTAGCCCTAGGCCGAACCCCAGCCCTAAGACGAGAAAGGCAAATCAGCCAGGAATTAGGCATGTCCCCAAGGAAAAAGCTGTGGAGGCAGGCATGTTGTGGTACTTTTGCGCTCTTCTTGGCTAGTCCTTCGCAGCTGCTGTGTTCTTGGAACTCAGGGCTTTCTGGTTAATAGAACCCTTACCCTAGGCGTAACTCAAACCTTAACCCTAGGAAGGAAAATCAGCCTATGGTTCGGGATGGTCTCATGGAAATATCAGTGGTGGCAGCCAAGTTGCGACACTTTTGCGCTCCCCTTGGGATGCCTTTCGCAGCTGCAGTGTGCCTGGAGCCCAGGGCTTCCTGGTTTTAAAAGTCCTAGGCCTAAGCCTAACAGTAACCCTAGGAAGGTAAATCAGCCGGGTATTAGGGTTCTTCCTAAGGGAAAAGCCGTGAAAGCAGCCATGTTGTGGCACTTCTGCACTCCCTTTGGGATGCCTTTGGCAGATGAAGTAAGCCTGGAACTCAGGGCTTCCTGGTTAAAGAAATCCAAGCCCTAGGCTGAACCCTAACCCTAACCCTAGGCAGATAAATCAGCCTAGGTATAGGGATGGTGCCAAGGAAAAAGCTGTGAAAGCTGCCATGTTGTAGCACTTTTGTACTCCCCTTGGGATGCCTTGAACAGCTGCAGTGTGCCTGGAGCCCAGGGCTTCCTAGTTTTAAAAATCCTAGCCCTAGGCCTAAGCCTAACAGTAACCCTGGGAAGGTAAATCAGCCTGGTGTTAGGCGTCTTGCCAAGGAAAAAGCCGTGAAAGCAGCCATGTTGTGGCACTTTTGCACTCCCTTTTGGATGCCTTTCACAGCTCCAGTGTGCCTGGAACTCAGGGCTTCCTGATTTTAAAAATCCTAGCCCTAGGCCGAACCCCAACCCTAAGACGAGAAAGGCAAATCAGCCAGGAATTAGGCATGTCCCCAAGGAAAAAGCTGTGGAGGCAGGCATGTTGTGCTACTTTTGCGCTCTTCTTGGCTAGTCCTTCGCAGCTGCTGTGTTCTTGGAACTCAGGGCTTTCTGGTTAATAGAACCCTTACCCTAGGCGTAACTCAAACTTTAAGCCTAGGAAGGAAAATCAAGCTATGGTTCGGGATGGTCTCATGGAAATATCAGTGGTGGCAGCCAAGTTGCGTCACTTTTGCGCTCCCCTTGGGATGCCTTTCGCAGCTGCAGTGTGCCTGGAGCCCAGGGCTTCCTGGTTTTAAAAGTCCTAGGCCTAAGCCTAACAGTAACCCTAGGAAGGTAAATCAGCCGGGTATTAGGGTTCTTCCTAAGGGAAAAGCCGTGAAAGCAGCCATGTTGTGGCACTTCTGCACTCCCTTTGGGATGCCTTTGGCAGATGAAGTAAGCCTGGAACTCAGGGCTTCCTGGTTAAAGAAATCCAAGCCCTAGGCTGAACCCTAACCCTAACCCTAGGCAGATAAATCAGCCTAGGTATAGGGATGGTGCCAAGGAAAAAGCTGTGAAAGCTGCCATGTTGTTGCACTTTTGTACTCCCCTTGGGATGCCTTGAACAGCTGCAGTGTGCCTGGTGCTAAGGGCTTCCTAGTTTCAAAAATCCTAGCCCTAGGCCTAAGCCTAACAGTAACCCTGGGAAGGTAAATCAGCCTGCTGTTAGGCTTCTTGCCAAGGAAAAAGCCGTGAAAGCAGCCATGTTGTGGCACTTTTGCACTCCCTTTTGGATGCCTTTCACAGCTCCAGTGTGCCTGGAACTCAGGGCTTCCTGATTTTAAAAATCCTAGCCCTAGGCCGAACCCCAACCCTAAGACGAGAAAGGCAAATCAGCCAGGAATTAGGCATGTCCCCAAGGAAAAAGCTGTGGAGGCAGGCATGTTGTGGTACTTTTGCGCTCTTCTTGGCTAGTCCTTCGCAGCTGCTGTGTTCTTGGAACTCAGGGCTTTCTGGTTAATAGAGCCCTTACCCTAGGCGTAACTCAAACTTTAACCCTAGGAAGGAAAATCAAGCTATGGTTCGGGATGGTCTCATGGAAATATCAGTGGTGGCAGCCAAGTTGCGTCACTTTTGCGCTCCCCTTGGGATGCCTTTCGCAGCTGCAGTGTGCCTGGAGCCCAGGGCTTCCTGGTTTTAAAAGTCCTAGGCCTAAGCCTAACAGTAACCCTAGGAAGGTAAATCAGCCGGGTATTAGGGTTCTTCCTAAGGGAAAAGCCGTGAAAGCAGCCATGTTGTGGCACTTCTGCACTCCCTTTGGGATGCCTTTGGCAGATGAAGTAAGCCTGGAACTCAGGGCTTCCTGGTTAAAGAAATCCAAGCCCTAGGCTGAACCCTAACCCTAACCCTAGGCAGATAAATCAGCCTAGGTATAGGGATGGTGCCAAGGAAAAAGCTGTGAAAGCTGCCATGTTGTTGCACTTTTGTACTCCCCTTGGGATGCCTTGAACAGCTGCAGTGTGCCTGGAGCCCAGGGCTTCCTAGTTTTAAAAATCCTAGCCCTAGGCCTAAGCCTAACAGTAACCCTGGGAAGGTAAATCAGCCTGGTGTTAGGCTTCTTGCCAAGGAAAAAGCCGTGAAAGCAGCCATGTTGTGGCACTTTTGCACTCCCTTTTGGATGCCTTTCACAGCTCCAGTGTGCCTGGAACTCAGGGCTTCCTGATTTTAAAAATCCTAGCCCTAGGCCGAACCCCAGCCCTAAGACGAGAAAGGCAAATCAGCCAGGAATTAGGCATGTCCCCAAGGAAAAAGCTGTGGAGGCAGGCATGTTGTGGTACTTTTGCGCTCTTCTTGGCTAGTCCTTCGCAGCTGCTGTGTTCTTGGAACTCAGGGCTTTCTGGTTAATAGACCCTTACCCTAGGCGTAACTCAAACCTTAACCCTAAGAAGGAAAATCAAGCTATGGTTCGGGATGGTCTCATGGAAATATCAGTGGTGGCAGCCAAGTTGCGTCACTTTTGCGCTCCCCTTGGGATGCCTTTCGCAGCTGCAGTGTGCCTGGAGCCCAGGGCTTCCTGGTTTTAAAAGTCCTAGGCCTAAGCCTAACAGTAACCCTAGGAAGGTAAATCAGCCGGGTATTAGGGTTCTTCCTAAGGGAAAAGCCGTGAAAGCAGCCATGTTGTGGCACTTCTGCACTCCCTTTGGGATGCCTTTGGCAGATGAAGTAAGCCTGGAACTCAGGGCTTCCTGGTTAAAGAAATCCAAGCCCTAGGCTGAACCCTAACCCTAACCCTAGGCAGATAAATCAGCCTAGGTATAGGGATGGTGCCAAGGAAAAAGCTGTGAAAGCTGCCATGTTGTTGCACTTTTGTACTCCCCTTGGGATGCCTTGAACAGCTGCAGTGTGCCTGGAGCCCAGGGCTTCCTAGTTTTAAAAATCCTAGCCCTAGGCCTAAGCCTAACAGTAACCCTGGGAAGGTAAATCAGCCTGCTGTTAGGCTTCTTGCCAAGGAAAAAGCCGTGAAAGCAGCCATGTTGTGGCACTTTTGCACTCCCTTTTGGATGCCTTTCACAGCTCCAGTGTGCCTGGAACTCAGGGCTTCCTGATTTTAAAAATCCTAGCCCTAGGCCGAACCCCAGCCCTAAGACGAGAAAGGCAAATCAGCCAGGAATTAGGCATGTCCCCAAGGAAAAAGCTGTGGAGGCAGGCATGTTGTGGTACTTTTGCGCTCTTCTTGGCTAGTCCTTCGCAGCTGCTGTGTTCTTGGAACTCAGGGCTTTCTGGTTAATAGAGCCCTTACCCTAGGCGTAACTCAAACCTTAACCCTAGGAAGGAAAATCAACCTATGGTTCGGGATGGTCTCATGGAAATATCAGTGGTGGCAGCCAAGTTGCGTCACTTTTGCGCTCCCCTTGGGATGCCTTTCGCAGCTGCAGTGTGCCTGGAGCCCAGGGCTTCCTGGTTTTAAAAGTCCTAGGCCTAAGCCTAACAGTAACCCTAGGAAGGTAAATCAGCCGGGTATTAGGGTTCTTCCTAAGGGAAAAGCCGTGAAAGCAGCCATGTTGTGGCACTTCTGCACTCCCTTTGGGATGCCTTTGGCAGATGAAGTAAGCCTGGAACTCAGGGCTTCCTGGTTAAAGAAATCCAAGCCCTAGGCTGAACCCTAACCCTAACCCTAGGCAGATAAATCAGCCTAGGTATAGGGATGGTGCCAAGGAAAAAGCTGTGAAAGCTGCCATGTTGTTGCACTTTTGTACTCCCCTTGGGATGCCTTGAACAGCTGCAGTGTGCCTGGAGCTAAGGGCTTCCTAGTTTTAAAAATCCTAGCCCTAGGCCTAAGCCTAACAGTAACCCTGGGAAGGTAAATCAGCCTGGTGTTAGGCTTCTTGCCAAGGAAAAAGCCGTGAAAGCAGCCATGTTGTGGCACTTTTGCACTCCCTTTTGGATGCCTTTCACAGCTCCAGTGTGCCTGGAACTCAGGGCTTCCTGCTTTTAAAAATCCTAGCCCTAGGCCGAACCCCAACCCTAAGACGAGAAAGGCAAATCAGCCAGGAATTAGGCATGTCCCCAAGGAAAAAGCTGTGGAGGCAGGCATGTTGTGGTACTTTTGCGCTCTTCTTGGCTAGTCCTTCGCAGCTGCTGTGTTCTTGGAACTCAGGGCTTTCTGGTTAATAGAGCCCTTACCCTAGGCGTAACTCAAACTTTAACCCTAGGAAGGAAAATCAAGCTATGGTTCGGGATGGTCTCATGGAAATATCAGTGGTGGCAGCCAAGTTGCGTCACTTTTGCGCTCCCCTTGGGATGCCTTTCGCAGCTGCAGTGTGCCTGGAGCCCAGGGCTTCCTGGTTTTAAAAGTCCTAGGCCTAAGCCTAACAGTAACCCTAGGAAGGTAAATCAGCCGGGTATTAGGGTTCTTCCTAAGGGAAAAGCCGTGAAAGCAGCCATGTTGTGGCACTTCTGCACTCCCTTTGGGATGCCTTTGGCAGATGAAGTAAGCCTGGAACTCAGGGCTTCCTGGTTAAAGAAATCCAAGCCCTAGGCTGAACCCTAACCCTAACCCTAGGCAGATAAATCAGCCTAGGTATAGGGATGGTGCCAAGGAAAAAGCTGTGAAAGCTGCCATGTTGTAGCACTTTTGTACTCCCCTTGGGATGCCTTGAACAGCTGCAGTGTGCCTGGAGCTAAGGGCTTCCTAGTTTTAAAAATCCTAGCCCTAGGCCTAAGCCTAACAGTAACCCTGGGAAGGTAAATCAGCCTGCTGTTAGGCTTCTTGCCAAGGAAAAAGCCGTGAAAGCAGCCATGTTGTGGCACTTTTGCACTCCGTTTTGGATGCCTTTCACAGCTCCAGTGTGCCTGGAACTCAGGGCTTCCTGCTTTTAAAAATCCTAGCCCTAGGCCGAACCCCAACCCTAAGACGAGAAAGGCAAATCAGCCAGGAATTAGGCATGTCCCCAAGGAAAAAGCTGTGGAGGCAGGCATGTTGTGGTATTTTTGCGCTCTTCTTGGCTAGTCCTTCGCAGCTGCTGTGTTCTTGGAACTCAGGGCTTTCTGGTTAATAGAACCCTTACCCTAGGCGTAACTCAAACCTTAAGCCTAGGAAGGAAAATCAGCCTATGGTTCGGGATGCTCTCATGGAAATATCAGTGGTGGCAGCCAAGTTGCGTCACTTTTGCGCTCCCCTTGGGATGCCTTTCGCAGCTGCAGTGTGCCTGGAGCCCAGGGCTTCCTGGTTTTAAAAGTCCTAGGCCTAAGCCTAACAGTAACCCTAGGAAGGTAAATCAGCCGGGTATTAGGGTTCTTCCTAAGGGAAAAGCCGTGAAAGCAGCCATGTTGTGGCACTTCTGCACTCCCTTTGGGATGCCTTTGGCAGATGAAGTAAGCCTGGAACTCAGGGCTTCCTGGTTAAAGAAATCCAAGCCCTAGGCTGAACCCTAACCCTAACCCTAGGCAGATAAATCAGCCTAGGTATAGGGATGGTGCCAAGGAAAAAGCTGTGAAAGCTGCCATGTTGTTGCACTTTTGTACTCCCCTTGGGATGCCTTGAACAGCTGCAGTGTGCCTGGAGCCCAGGGCTTCCTAGTTTTAAAAATCCTAGCCCTAGGCCTAAGCCTAACAGTAACCCTAGGAAGGTAAATCAGCCTGCTGTTAGGCTTCTTGCCAAGGAAAAAGCCGTGAAAGCAGCCATGTTGTGGCACTTTTGCACTCCCTTTTGGATGCCTTTCACAGCTGCAGTGTGCCTGGAACTCAGGGCTTCCTGATTTTAAAAATCCTAGCCCTAGGCCGAACCCCAACCCTAAGACGAGAAAGGCAAATCAGCCAGGAATTAGGCATGTCCCCAAGGAAAAAGCTGTGGAGGCAGGCATGTTGTGGTACTTTTGCGCTCTTCTTGACTAGTCCTTCGCAGCTGCTGTGTTCTTGGAACTCAGGGCTTTCTGGTTAATAGAGCCCTTACCCTAGGCGTAACTCAAACTTTAACCCTAGGAAGGAAAATCAAGCTATGGTTCGGGATGGTCTCATGGAAATATCAGTGGTGGCAGCCAAGTTGCGTCACTTTTGCGCTCCCCTTGGGATGCCTTTCGCAGCTGCAGTGTGCCTGGAGCCCAGGGCTTCCTGGTTTTAAAAGTCCTAGGCCTAAGCCTAACAGTAACCCTAGGAAGGTAAATCAGCCGGGTATTAGGGTTCTTCCTAAGGGAAAAGCCGTGAAAGCAGCCATGTTGTGGCACTTCTGCACTCCCTTTGGGATGCCTTTGGCAGATGAAGTAAGCCTGGAACTCAGGGCTTCCTGGTTAAAGAAATCCGAGCCCTAGGCTGAACCCTAACCCTAACCCTAGGCAGATAAATCAGCCTAGGTATAGGGATGGTGCCAAGGAAAAAGCTGTGAAAGCTGCCATGTTGTTGCACTTTTGTACTCCCCTTGGGATGCCTTGAACAGCTGCAGTGTGCCTGGAGCCCAGGGCTTCCTAGTTTTAAAAATCCTAGCCCTAGGCCTAAGCCTAACAGTAACCCTGGGAAGGTAAATCAGCCTGGTGTTAGGCTTCTTGCCAAGGAAAAAGCCGTGAAAGGAGCCATGTTGTGGCACTTTTGCACTCCCTTTTGGATGCCTTTCACAGCTCCAGTGTGCCTGGAACTCAGGGCTTCCTGATTTTAAAAATCCTAGCCCTAGGCCGAACCCCAGCCCTAAGACGAGAAAGGCAAATCAGCCAGGAATTAGGCATGTCCCCAAGGAAAAAGCTGTGGAGGCAGGCATGTTGTGCTACTTTTGCGCTCTTCTTGGCTAGTCCTTCGCAGCTGCTGTGTTCTTGGAACTCAGGGCTTTCTGGTTAATAGAGCCCTTACCCTAGGCGTAACGCAAACCTTAAGCCTAGGAAGGAAAATCAACCTATGGTTCGGGAGGGTCTCATGGAAATATCAGTGGTGGCAGCCAAGTTGCGTCACTTTTGCGCTCCCCTTGGGATGCCTTTCGCAGCTGCAGTGTGCCTGGAGCCCAGGGCTTCCTGGTTTTAAAAGTCCTAGGCCTAAGCCTAACAGTAACCCTAGGAAGGTAAATCAGCCGGGTATTAGGGTTCTTCCTAAGGGAAAAGCCGTGAAAGCAGCCATGTTGTGGCACTTCTGCACTCCCTTTGGGATGCCTTTGGCAGATGAAGTAAGCCTGGAACTCAGGGCTTCCTGGTTAAAGAAATCCAAGCCCTAGGCTGAACCCTAACCCTAACCCTAGGCAGATAAATCAGCCTAGGTATAGGGATGGTGCCAAGGAAAAAGCTGTGAAAGCTGCCATGTTGTTGCACTTTTGTACTCCCCTTGGGATGCCTTGAACAGCTGCAGTGTGCCTGGAGCTAAGGGCTTCCTAGTTTCAAAAATCCTAGCCCTAGGCCTAAGCCTAACAGTAACCCTGGGAAGGTAAATCAGCCTGGTGTTAGGCTTCTTGCCAAGGAAAAAGCCGTGAAAGCAGCCATGTTGTGGCACTTTTGCACTCCCTTTTGGATGCCTTTCACAGCTCCAGTGTGCCTGGAACTCAGGGCTTCCTGATTTTAAAAATCCTAGCCCTAGGCCGAACCCCAACCCTAAGACGAGAAAGGCAAATCAGCCAGGAATTAGGCATGTCCCCAAGGAAAAAGCTGTGGAGGCAGGCATGTTGTGCTACTTTTGCGCTCTTCTTGGCTAGTCCTTCGCAGCTGCTGTGTTCTTGGAACTCAGGTCTTTCTGGTTAATAGAACCCTTACCCTAGGCGTAACTCAAACCTTAACCCTAGGAAGGAAAATCAGCCTATGGTTCGGGATGGTCTCATGGAAATATCAGTGGTGGCAGCCAAGTTGCGTCACTTTTGCGCTCCCCTTGGGATGCCTTTCGCAGCTGCAGTGTGCCTGGAGCCCAGGGCTTCCTGGTTTTAAAAGTCCTAGGCCTAAGCCTAACAGTAACCCTAGGAAGGTAAATCAGCCGGGTATTAGGGTTCTTCCTAAGGGAAAAGCCGTGAAAGCAGCCATGTTGTGGCACTTCTGCACTCCCTTTGGGATGCCTTTGGCAGATGAAGTAAGCCTGGAACTCAGGGCTTCCTGGTTAAAGAAATCCAAGCCCTAGGCTGAACCCTAACCCTAACCCTAGGCAGATAAATCAGCCTAGGTATAGGGATGGTGCCAAGGAAAAAGCTGTGAAAGCTGCCATGTTGTTGCACTTTTGTACTCCCCTTGGGATGCCTTGAACAGCTGCAGTGTGCCTGGAGCTAAGGGCTTCCTAGTTTTAAAAATCCTAGCCCTAGGCCTAAGCCTAACAGTAACCCTGGGAAGGTAAATCAGCCTGGTGTTAGGCTTCTTGCCAAGGAAAAAGCCGTGAAAGCAGCCATGTTGTGGCACTTTTGCACTCCCTTTTGGATGCCTTTCACAGCTCCAGTGTGCCTGGAACTCAGGGCTTCCTGATTTTAAAAATCCTAGTCCTAGGCCGAACCCCAACCCTAAGACGAGAAAGGCAAATCAGCCAGGAATTAGGCATGTCCCCAAGGAAAAAGCTGTGGAGGCAGGCATGTTGTGGTACTTTTGCGCTCTTCTTGGCTAGTCCTTCGCAGCTGCTGTGTTCTTGGAACTCAGGGCTTTCTGGTTAATAGAGCCCTTACCCTAGGCGTAACGCAAACCTTAAGCCTAGGAAGGAAAATCAACCTATGGTTCGGGAGGGTCTCATGGAAATATCAGTGGTGGCAGCCAAGTTGCGTCACTTTTGCGCTCCCCTTGGGATGCCTTTCGCAGCTGCAGTGTGCCTGGAGCCCAGGGCTTCCTGGTTTTAAAAGTCCTAGGCCTAAGCCTAACAGTAACCCTAGGAAGGTAAATCAGCCGGGTATTAGGGTTCTTCCTAAGGGAAAAGCCGTGAAAGCAGCCATGTTGTGGCACTTCTGCACTCCCTTTGGGATGCCTTTGGCAGATGAAGTAAGCCTGGAACTCAGGGCTTCCTGGTTAAAGAAATCCAAGCCCTAGGCTGAACCCTAACCCTAACCCTAGGCAGATAAATCAGCCTAGGTATAGGGATGGTGCCAAGGAAAAAGCTGTGAAAGCTGCCATGTTGTTGCACTTTTGTACTCCCCTTGGGATGCCTTGAACAGCTGCAGTGTGCCTGGAGCTAAGGGCTTCCTAGTTTCAAAAATCCTAGCCCTAGGCCTAAGCCTAACAGTAACCCTGGGAAGGTAAATCAGCCTGGTGTTAGGCTTCTTGCCAAGGAAAAAGCCGTGAAAGCAGCCATGTTGTGGCACTTTTGCACTCCCTTTTGGATGCCTTTCACAGCTCCAGTGTGCCTGGAACTCAGGGCTTCCTGATTTTAAAAATCCTAGCCCTAGGCCGAACCCCAACCCTAAGACGAGAAAGGCAAATCAGCCAGGAATTAGGCATGTCCCCAAGGAAAAAGCTGTGGAGGCAGGCATGTTGTGCTACTTTTGCGCTCTTCTTGGCTAGTCCTTCGCAGCTGCTGTGTTCTTGGAACTCAGGTCTTTCTGGTTAATAGAACCCTTACCCTAGGCGTAACTCAAACCTTAACCCTAGGAAGGAAAATCAGCCTATGGTTCGGGATGGTCTCATGGAAATATCAGTGGTGGCAGCCAAGTTGCGTCACTTTTGCGCTCCCCTTGGGATGCCTTTCGCAGCTGCAGTGTGCCTGGAGCCCAGGGCTTCCTGGTTTTAAAAGTCCTAGGCCTAAGCCTAACAGTAACCCTAGGAAGGTAAATCAGCCGGGTATTAGGGTTCTTCCTAAGGGAAAAGCCGTGAAAGCAGCCATGTTGTGGCACTTCTGCACTCCCTTTGGGATGCCTTTGGCAGATGAAGTAAGCCTGGAACTCAGGGCTTCCTGGTTAAAGAAATCCAAGCCCTAGGCTGAACCCTAACCCTAACCCTAGGCAGATAAATCAGCCTAGGTATAGGGATGGTGCCAAGGAAAAAGCTGTGAAAGCTGCCATGTTGTTGCACTTTTGTACTCCCCTTGGGATGCCTTGAACAGCTGCAGTGTGCCTGGAGCTAAGGGCTTCCTAGTTTTAAAAATCCTAGCCCTAGGCCTAAGCCTAACAGTAACCCTGGGAAGGTAAATCAGCCTGGTGTTAGGCTTCTTGCCAAGGAAAAAGCCGTGAAAGCAGCCATGTTGTGGCACTTTTGCACTCCCTTTTGGATGCCTTTCACAGCTCCAGTGTGCCTGGAACTCAGGGCTTCCTGATTTTAAAAATCCTAGTCCTAGGCCGAACCCCAACCCTAAGACGAGAAAGGCAAATCAGCCAGGAATTAGGCATGTCCCCAAGGAAAAAGCTGTGGAGGCAGGCATGTTGTGCTACTTTTGCGCTCTTCTTGGCTAGTCCTTCGCAGCTGCTGTGTTCTTGGAACTCAGGTCTTTCTGGTTAATAGAACCCTTACCCTAGGCGTAACTCAAACCTTAACCCTAGGAAGGAAAATCAGCCTATGGTTCGGGATGGTCTCATGGAAATATCAGTGGTGGCAGCCAAGTTGCGTCACTTTTGCGCTCCCCTTGGGATGCCTTTCGCAGCTGCAGTGTGCCTGGAGCCCAGGGCTTCCTGGTTTTAAAAGTCCTAGGCCTAAGCCTAACAGTAACCCTAGGAAGGTAAATCAGCCGGGTATTAGGGTTCTTCCTAAGGGAAAAGCCGTGAAAGCAGCCATGTTGTGGCACTTCTGCACTCCCTTTGGGATGCCTTTGGCAGATGAAGTAAGCCTGGAACTCAGGGCTTCCTGGTTAAAGAAATCCAAGCCCTAGGCTGAACCCTAACCCTAACCCTAGGCAGATAAATCAGCCTAGGTATAGGGATGGTGCCAAGGAAAAAGCTGTGAAAGCTGCCATGTTGTTGCACTTTTGTACTCCCCTTGGGATGCCTTGAACAGCTGCAGTGTGCCTGGAGCTAAGGGCTTCCTAGTTTTAAAAATCCTAGCCCTAGGCCTAAGCCTAACAGTAACCCTGGGAAGGTAAATCAGCCTGGTGTTAGGCTTCTTGCCAAGGAAAAAGCCGTGAAAGCAGCCATGTTGTGGCACTTTTGCACTCCCTTTTGGATGCCTTTCACAGCTCCAGTGTGCCTGGAACTCAGGGCTTCCTGATTTTAAAAATCCTAGTCCTAGGCCGAACCCCAACTCTAAGACGAGAAAGGCAAATCAGCCAGGAATTAGGCATGTCCCCAAGGAAAAAGCTGTGGAGGCAGGCATGTTGTGGTACTTTTGCGCTCTTCTTGGCTAGTCCTTCGCAGCTGCTGTGTTCTTGGAACTCAGGGCTTTCTGGTTAATAGAACCCTTACCCTAGGCGTAACTCAAACCTTAACCCTAGGAAGGAAAATCAACCTATGGTTCGGGATGGTCTCATGGAAATATCAGTGGTGGCAGCCAAGTTGCGTCACTTTTGCGCTCCCCTTGGGATGCCTTTCGCAGCTGCAGTGTGCCTGGAGCCCAGGGCTTCCTGGTTTTAAAAGTCCTAGGCCTAAGCCTAACAGTAACCCTAGGAAGGTAAATCAGCCGGGTATTAGGGTTCTTCCTAAGGGAAAAGCCGTGAAAGCAGCCATGTTGTGGCACTTCTGCACTCCCTTTGGGATGCCTTTGGCAGATGAAGTAAGCCTGGAACTCAGGGCTTCCTGGTTAAAGAAATCCAAGCCCTAGGCTGAACCCTAACCCTAACCCTAGGCAGATAAATCAGCCTAGGTATAGGGATGGTGCCAAGGAAAAAGCTGTGAAAGCTGCCATGTTGTTGCACTTTTGTACTCCCCTTGGGATGCCTTGAACAGCTGCAGTGTGCCTGGAGCTAAGGGCTTCCTAGTTTTAAAAATCCTAGCCCTAGGCCTAAGCCTAACAGTAACCCTGGGAAGGTAAATCAGCCTGGTGTTAGGCTTCTTGCCAAGGAAAAAGCCGTGAAAGCAGCCATGTTGTGGCACTTTTGCACTCCCTTTTGGATGCCTTTCACAGCTCCAGTGTGCCTGGAACTCAGGGCTTCCTGATTTTAAAAATCCTAGTCCTAGGCCGAACCCCAACTCTAAGACGAGAAAGGCAAATCAGCCAGGAATTAGGCATGTCCCCAAGGAAAAAGCTGTGGAGGCAGGCATGTTGTGGTACTTTTGCGCTCTTCTTGGCTAGTCCTTCGCAGCTGCTGTGTTCTTGGAACTCAGGGCTTTCTGGTTAATAGAACCCTTACCCTAGGCGTAACTCAAACCTTAACCCTAGGAAGGAAAATCAACCTATGGTTCGGGATGGTCTCATGGAAATATCAGTGGTGGCAGCCAAGTTGCGTCACTTTTGCGCTCCCCTTGGGATGCCTTTCGCAGCTGCAGTGTGCCTGGAGCCCAGGGCTTCCTGGTTTTAAAAGTCCTAGGCCTAAGCCTAACAGTAACCCTAGGAAGGTAAATCAGCCGGGTATTAGGGTTCTTCCTAAGGGAAAAGCCGTGAAAGCAGCCATGTTGTGGCACTTCTGCACTCCCTTTGGGATGCCTTTGGCAGATGAAGTAAGCCTGGAACTCAGGGCTTCCTGGTTAAAGAAATCCAAGCCCTAGGCTGAACCCTAACCCTAACCCTAGGCAGATAAATCAGCCTAGGTATAGGGATGGTGCCAAGGAAAAAGCTGTGAAAGCTGCCATGTTGTTGCACTTTTGTACTCCCCTTGGGATGCCTTGAACAGCTGCAGTGTGCCTGGAGCTAAGGGCTTCCTAGTTTCAAAAATCCTAGCCCTAGGCCTAAGCCTAACAGTAACCCTGGGAAGGTAAATCAGCCTGGTGTTAGGCTTCTTGCCAAGGAAAAAGCCGTGAAAGCAGCCATGTTGTGGCACTTTTGCACTCCCTTTTGGATGCCTTTCACAGCTCCAGTGTGCCTGGAACTCAGGGCTTCCTGATTTTAAAAATCCTAGCCCTAGGCCGAACCCCAACCCTAAGACGAGAAAGGCAAATCAGCCAGGAATTAGGCATGTCCCCAAGGAAAAAGCTGTGGAGGCAGGCATGTTGTGGTACTTTTGCGCTCTTCTTGGCTAGTCCTTCGCAGCTGCTGTGTTCTTGGAACTCAGGGCTTTCTGGTTAATAGAGCCCTTACCCTAGGCGTAACTCAAACCTTAAGCCTAGGAAGGAAAATCAACCTATGGTTCGGGATGGTCTCATGGAAATATCAGTGGTGGCAGCCAAGTTGCGTCACTTTTGCGCTCCCCTTGGGATGCCTTGAACAGCTGCAGTGTGCCTGGAGCCCAGGGCTTCCTGGTTTTAAAAGTCCTAGGCCTAAGCCTAACAGTAACCCTAGGAAGGTAAATCAGCCGGGTATTAGGGTTCTTCCTAAGGGAAAAGCCGTGAAAGCAGCCATGTTGTGGCACTTCTGCACTCCCTTTGGGATGCCTTTGGCAGATGAAGTAAGCCTGGAACTCAGGGCTTCCTGGTTAAAGAAATCCAAGCCCTAGGCTGAACCCTAACCCTAACCCTAGGCAGATAAATCAGCCTAGGTATAGGGATGGTGCCAAGGAAAAAGCTGTGAAAGCTGCCATGTTGTTGCACTTTTGTACTCCCCTTGGGATGCCTTGAACAGCTGCAGTGTGCCTGGAGCCCAGGGCTTCCTAGTTTTAAAAATCCTAGCCCTAGGCCTAAGCCTAACAGTAACCCTGGGAAGGTAAATCAGCCTGCTGTTAGGCTTCTTGCCAAGGAAAAAGCCGTGAAAGCAGCCATGTTGTGGCACTTTTGCACTCCCTTTTGGATGCCTTTCACAGCTCCAGTGTGCCTGGAACTCAGGGCTTCCTGATTTTAAAAATCCTAGCCCTAGGCCGAACCCCAACCCTAAGACGAGAAAGGCAAATCAGCCAGGAATTAGGCATGTCCCCAAGGAAAAAGCTGTGGAGGCAGGCATGTTGTGCTACTTTTGCGCTCTTCTTGGCTAGTCCTTCGCAGCTGCTGTGTTCTTGGAACTCAGGGCTTTCTGGTTAATAGAGCCCTTACCCTAGGCGTAACTCAAACTTTAACCCTAGGAAGGAAAATCAAGCTATGGTTCGGGATGGTCTCATGGAAATATCAGTGGTGGCAGCCAAGTTGCGTCACTTTTGCGCTCCCCTTGGGATGCCTTTCGCAGCTGCAGTGTGCCTGGAGCCCAGGGCTTCCTGGTTTTAAAAGTCCTAGGCCTAAGCCTAACAGTAACCCTAGGAAGGTAAATCAGTAGGGTATTAGGGTTCTTCCTAAGGGAAAAGCCGTGAAAGCAGCCATGTTGTGGCACTTCTGCACTCCCTTTGGGATGCCTTTGGCAGATGAAGTAAGCCTGGAACTCAGGGCTTCCTGGTTAAAGAAATCCAAGCCCTAGGCTGAACCCTAACCCTAACCCTAGGCAGATAAATCAGCCTAGGTATAGGGATGGTGCCAAGGAAAAAGCTGTGAAAGCTGCCATGTTGTTGCACTTTTGTACTCCCCTTGGGATGCCTTGAACAGCTGCAGTGTGCCTGGAGCCCAGGGCTTCCTAGTTTTAAAAATCCTAGCCCTAGGCCTAAGCCTAACAGTAACCCTGGGAAGGTAAATCAGCCTGCTGTTAGGCTTCTTGCCAAGGAAAAAGCCGTGAAAGCAGCCATGTTGTGGCACTTTTGCACTCCCTTTTGGATGCCTTTCACAGCTCCAGTGTGCCTGGAACTCAGGGCTTCCTGATTTTAAAAATCCTAGCCCTAGGCCGAACCCCAACCCTAAGACGAGAAAGGCAAATCAGCCAGGAATTAGGCATGTCCCCAAGGAAAAAGCTGTGGAGGCAGGCATGTTGTGGTACTTTTGCGCTCTTCTTGGCTAGTCCTTCGCAGCTGCTGTGTTCTTGGAACTCAGGGCTTTCTGGTTAATAGAGCCCTTACCCTAGGCGTAACTCAAACTTTAACCCTAGGAAGGAAAATCAAGCTATGGTTTGGGATGGTCTCATGGAAATATCAGTGGTGGCAGCCAAGTCGCGTCACTTTTGCGCTCCCCTTGGGATGCCTTTCGCAGCTGCAGTGTGCCTGGAGCCCAGGGCTTCCTGGTTTTAAAAGTCCTAGGCCTAAGCCTAACAGTAACCCTAGGAAGGTAAATCAGCCGGGTATTAGGGTTCTTCCTAAGGGAAAAGCCGTGAAAGCAGCCATGTTGTGGCACTTCTGCACTCCCTTTGGGATGCCTTTGGCAGATGAAGTAAGCCTGGAACTCAGGGCTTCCTGGTTAAAGAAATCCGAGCCCTAGGCTGAACCCTAACCCTAACCCTAGGCAGATAAATCAGCCTAGGTATAGGGATGGTGCCAAGGAAAAAGCTGTGAAAGCTGCCATGTTGTTGCACTTTTGTACTCCCCTTGGGATGCCTTGAACAGCTGCAGTGTGCCTGGAGCCCAGGGCTTCCTAGTTTTAAAAATCCTAGCCCTAGGCCTAAGCCTAACAGTAACCCTGGGAAGGTAAATCAGCCTGCTGTTAGGCTTCTTGCCAAGGAAAAAGCCGTGAAAGCAGCCATGTTGTGGCACTTTTGCACTCCCTTTTGGATGCCTTTCACAGCTCCAGTGTGCCTGGAACTCAGGGCTTCCTGATTTTAAAAATCCTAGCCCTAGGCCGAACCCCAACCCTAAGACGAGAAAGGCAAATCAGCCAGGAATTAGGCATGTCCCCAAGGAAAAAGCTGTGGAGGCAGGCATGTTGTGCTACTTTTGCGCTCTTCTTGGCTAGTCCTTCGCAGCTGCTGTGTTCTTGGAACTCAGGGCTTTCTGGTTAATAGAACCCTTACCCTAGGCGTAACTCAAACCTTAAGCCTAGGAAGGAAAATCAGCCTATGGTTCGGGATGGTCTCATGGAAATATCAGTGGTGGCAGCCAAGTCGCGTCACTTTTGCGCTCCCCTTGGGATGCCTTTCGCAGCTGCAGTGTGCCTGGAGCCCAGGGCTTCCTGGTTTTAAAAGTCCTAGGCCTAAGCCTAACAGTAACCCTAGGAAGGTAAATCAGCCGGGTATTAGGGTTCTTCCTAAGGGAAAAGCCGTGAAAGCAGCCATGTTGTGGCACTTCTGCACTCCCTTTGGGATGCCTTTGGCAGATGAAGTAAGCCTGGAACTCAGGGCTTCCTGGTTAAAGAAATCCAAGCCCTAGGCTGAACCCTAACCCTAACCCTAGGCAGATAAATCAGCCTAGGTATAGGGATGGTGCCAAGGAAAAAGCTGTGAAAGCTGCCATGTTGTTGCACTTTTGTACTCCCCTTGGGATGCCTTGAACAGCTGCAGCGTGCCTGGAGCTAAGGGCTTCCTAGTTTTAAAAATCCTAGCCCTAGGCCTAAGCCTAACAGTAACCCTGGGAAGGTAAATCAGCCTGGTGTTAGGCTTCTTGCCAAGGAAAAAGCCGTGAAAGCAGCCATGTTGTGGCACTTTTGCACTCCCTTTTGGATGCCTTTCACAGCTCCAGTGTGCCTGGAACTCAGGGCTTCCTGATTTTAAAAATCCTAGCCCTAGGCCGAACCCCAACCCTAAGACGAGAAAGGCAAATCAGCCAGGAATTAGGCATGTCCCCAAGGAAAAAGCTGTGGAGGCAGGCATGTTGTGCTACTTTTGCGCTCTTCTTGGCTAGTCCTTCGCAGCTGCTGTGTTCTTGGAACTCAGGGCTTTCTGGTTAATAGACCCTTACCCTAGGTGTAACTCAAACCTTAACCCTAGGAAGGAAAATCAGCCTATGGTTCGGGATGGTCTCATGGAAATATCAGTGGTGGCAGCCAAGTTGCGTCACTTTTGCGCTCCCCTTGGGATGCCTTTCGCAGCTGCAGTGTGCCTGGAGCCCAGGGCTTCCTGGTTTTAAAAGTCCTAGGCCTAAGCCTAACAGTAACCCTAGGAAGGTAAATCAGCCGGGTATTAGGGTTCTTCCTAAGGGAAAAGCCGTGAAAGCAGCCATGTTGTGGCACTTCTGCACTCCCTTTGGGATGCCTTTGGCAGATGAAGTAAGCCTGGAACTCAGGGCTTCCTGGTTAAAGAAATCCAAGCCCTAGGCTGAACCCTAACCCTAACCCTAGGCAGATAAATCAGCCTAGGTATAGGGATGGTGCCAAGGAAAAAGCTGTGAAAGCTGCCATGTTGTTGCACTTTTGTACTCCCCTTGGGATGCCTTGAACAGCTGCAGTGTGCCTGGAGCCCAGGGCTTCCTAGTTTTAAAAATCCTAGCCCTAGGCCTAAGCCTAACAGTAACCCTGGGAAGGTAAATCAGCCTGGTGTTAGGCTTCTTGCCAAGGAAAAAGCCGTGAAAGCAGCCATGTTGTGGCACTTTTGCACTCCCTTTTGGATGCCTTTCACAGCTCCAGTGTGCCTGGAACTCAGGGCTTCCTGATTTTAAAAATCCTAGCCCTAGGCCGAACCCCAACCCTAAGACGAGAAAGGCAAATCAGCCAGGAATTAGGCATGTCCCCAAGGAAAAAGCTGTGGAGGCAGGCATGTTGTGGTACTTTTGCGCTCTTCTTGGCTAGTCCTTCGCAGCTGCTGTGTTCTTGGAACTCAGGGCTTTCTGGTTAATAGAGCCCTTACCCTAGGCGTAACTCAAACCTTAACCCTAGGAAGGAAAATCAGCCTATGGTTCGGGATGCTCTCATGGAAATATCAGTGGTGGCAGCCAAGTCGCGTCATTTTTGCGCTCCCCTTGGGATGCCTTTCGCAGCTGCAGTGTGCCTGGAGCCCAGGGCTTCCTGGTTTTAAAAGTCCTAGGCCTAAGCCTAACAGTAACCCTAGGAAGGTAAATCAGCCGGGTATTAGGGTTCTTCCTAAGGGAAAAGCCGTGAAAGCAGCCATGTTGTGGCACTTCTGCACTCCCTTTGGGATGCCTTTGGCAGATGAAGTAAGCCTGGAACTCAGGGCTTCCTGGTTAAAGAAATCCAAGCCCTAGGCTGAACCCTAACCCTAACCCTAGGCAGATAAATCAGCCTAGGTATAGGGATGGTGCCAAGGAAAAAGCTGTGAAAGCTGCCATGTTGTTGCACTTTTGTACTCCCCTTGGGATGCCTTGAACAGCTGCAGTGTGCCTGGAGCCCAGGGCTTCCTAGTTTTAAAAATCCTAGCCCTAGGCCTAAGCCTAACAGTAACCCTGGGAAGGTAAATCAGCCTGCTGTTAGGCTTCTTGCCAAGGAAAAAGCCGTGAAAGCAGCCATGTTGTGGCACTTTTGCACTCCCTTTTGGATGCCTTTCACAGCTCCAGTGTGCCTGGAACTCAGGGCTTCCTGATTTTAAAAATCCTAGCCCTAGGCCGAACCCCAACCCTAAGACGAGAAAGGCAAATCAGCCAGGAATTAGGCATGTCCCCAAGGAAAAAGCTGTGGAGGCAGGCATGTTGTGCTACTTTTGCGCTCTTCTTGGCTAGTCCTTCGCAGCTGCTGTGTTCTTGGAACTCAGGGCTTTCTGGTTAATAGAACCCTTACCCTAGGCGTAACTCAAACCTTAAGCCTAGGAAGGAAAATCAGCCTATGGTTCGGGATGGTCTCATGGAAATATCAGTGGTGGCAGCCAAGTCGCGTCACTTTTGCGCTCCCCTTGGGATGCCTTTCGCAGCTGCAGTGTGCCTGGAGCCCAGGGCTTCCTGGTTTTAAAAGTCCTAGGCCTAAGCCTAACAGTAACCCTAGGAAGGTAAATCAGCCGGGTATTAGGGTTCTTCCTAAGGGAAAAGCCGTGAAAGCAGCCATGTTGTGGCACTTCTGCACTCCCTTTGGGATGCCTTTGGCAGATGAAGTAAGCCTGGAACTCAGGGCTTCCTGGTTAAAGAAATCCAAGCCCTAGGCTGAACCCTAACCCTAACCCTAGGCAGATAAATCAGCCTAGGTATAGGGATGGTGCCAAGGAAAAAGCTGTGAAAGCTGCCATGTTGTTGCACTTTTGTACTCCCCTTGGGATGCCTTGAACAGCTGCAGCGTGCCTGGAGCTAAGGGCTTCCTAGTTTTAAAAATCCTAGCCCTAGGCCTAAGCCTAACAGTAACCCTGGGAAGGTAAATCAGCCTGGTGTTAGGCTTCTTGCCAAGGAAAAAGCCGTGAAAGCAGCCATGTTGTGGCACTTTTGCACTCCCTTTTGGATGCCTTTCACAGCTCCAGTGTGCCTGGAACTCAGGGCTTCCTGATTTTAAAAATCCTAGCCCTAGGCCGAACCCCAACCCTAAGACGAGAAAGGCAAATCAGCCAGGAATTAGGCATGTCCCCAAGGAAAAAGCTGTGGAGGCAGGCATGTTGTGCTACTTTTGCGCTCTTCTTGGCTAGTCCTTCGCAGCTGCTGTGTTCTTGGAACTCAGGGCTTTCTGGTTAATAGAGCCCTTACCCTAGGTGTAACTCAAACCTTAACCCTAGGAAGGAAAATCAGCCTATGGTTCGGGATGGTCTCATGGAAATATCAGTGGTGGCAGCCAAGTCGCGTCACTTTTGCGCTCCCCTTGGGATGCCTTTCGCAGCTGCAGTGTGCCTGGAGCCCAGGGCTTCCTGGTTTTAAAAGTCCTAGGCCTAAGCCTAACAGTAACCCTAGGAAGGTAAATCAGCCGGGTATTAGGGTTCTTCCTAAGGGAAAAGCCGTGAAAGCAGCCATGTTGTGGCACTTCTGCACTCCCTTTGGGATGCCTTTGGCAGATGAAGTAAGCCTGGAACTCAGGGCTTCCTGGTTAAAGAAATCCAAGCCCTAGGCTGAACCCTAACCCTAACCCTAGGCAGATAAATCAGCCTAGGTATAGGGATGGTGCCAAGGAAAAAGCTGTGAAAGCTGCCATGTTGTTGCACTTTTGTACTCCCCTTGGGATGCCTTGAACAGCTGCAGTGTGCCTGGAGCCCAGGGCTTCCTAGTTTTAAAAATCCTAGCCCTAGGCCTAAGCCTAACAGTAACCCTGGGAAGGTAAATCAGCCTGGTGTTAGGCTTCTTGCCAAGGAAAAAGCCGTGAAAGCAGCCATGTTGTGGCACTTTTGCACTCCCTTTTGGATGCCTTTCACAGCTCCAGTGTGCCTGGAACTCAGGGCTTCCTGATTTTAAAAATCCTAGCCCTAGGCCGAACCCCAACCCTAAGACGAGAAAGGCAAATCAGCCAGGAATTAGGCATGTCCCCAAGGAAAAAGCTGTGGAGGCAGGCATGTTGTGGTACTTTTGCGCTCTTCTTGGCTAGTCCTTCGCAGCTGCTGTGTTCTTGGAACTCAGGGCTTTCTGGTTAATAGAGCCCTTACCCTAGGCGTAACTCAAACCTTAACCCTAGGAAGGAAAATCAGCCTATGGTTCGGGATGCTCTCATGGAAATATCAGTGGTGGCAGCCAAGTCGCGTCACTTTTGCGCTCCCCTTGGGATGCCTTTCGCAGCTGCAGTGTGCCTGGAGCCCAGGGCTTCCTGGTTTTAAAAGTCCTAGGCCTAAGCCTAACAGTAACCCTAGGAAGGTAAATCAGCCGGGTATTAGGGTTCTTCCTAAGGGAAAAGCCGTGAAAGCAGCCATGTTGTGGCACTTCTGCACTCCCTTTGGGATGCCTTTGGCAGATGAAGTAAGCCTGGAACTCAGGGCTTCCTGGTTAAAGAAATCCAAGCCCTAGGCTGAACCCTAACCCTAACCCTAGGCAGATAAATCAGCCTAGGTATAGGGATGGTGCCAAGGAAAAAGCTGTGAAAGCTGCCATGTTGTTGCACTTTTGTACTCCCCTTGGGATGCCTTGAACAGCTGCAGTGTGCCTGGAGCCCAGGGCTTCTTGGTTTTAAAAATCCTAGCCCTAGGCCTAAGCCTAACAGTAACCCTGGGAAGGTAAATCAGCCTGCTGTTAGGCTTCTTGCCAAGGAAAAAGCCGTGAAAGCAGCCATGTTGTGGCACTTTTGCACTCCCTTTTGGATGCCTTTCACAGCTCCAGTGTGCCTGGAACTCAGGGCTTCCTGATTTTAAAAATCCTAGCCCTAGGCCGAACCCCAACCCTAAGACGAGAAAGGCAAATCAGCCAGGAATTAGGCATGTCCCCAAGGAAAAAGCTGTGGAGGCAGGCATGTTGTGCTACTTTTGCGCTCTTCTTGGCTAGTCCTTCGCAGCTGCTGTGTTCTTGGAACTCAGGGCTTTCTGGTTAATAGAACCCTTACCCTAGGCGTAACTCAAACCTTAAGCCTAGGAAGGAAAATCAGCCTATGGTTCGGGATGGTCTCATGGAAATATCAGTGGTGGCAGCCAAGTCGCGTCACTTTTGCGCTCCCCTTGGGATGCCTTTCGCAGCTGCAGTGTGCCTGGAGCCCAGGGCTTCCTGGTTTTAAAAGTCCTAGGCCTAAGCCTAACAGTAACGCTAGGAAGGTAAATCAGTAGGGTATTAGGGTTCTTCCTAAGGGAAAAGCCGTGAAAGCAGCCATGTTGTGGCACTTCTGCACTCCCTTTGGGATGCCTTTGGCAGATGAAGTAAGCCTGGAACTCAGGGCTTCCTGGTTAAAGAAATCCAAGCCCTAGGCTGAACCCTAACCCTAACCCTAGGCAGATAAATCAGCCTAGGTATAGGGATGGTGCCAAGGAAAAAGCTGTGAAAGCTGCCATGTTGTTGCACTTTTGTACTCCCCTTGGGATGCCTTGAACAGCTGCAGTGTGCCTGGAGCTAAGGGCTTCCTAGTTTCAAAAATCCTAGCCCTAGGCCTAAGCCTAACAGTAACCCTGGGAAGGTAAATCAGCCTGGTGTTAGGCTTCTTGCCAAGGAAAAAGCCGTGAAAGCAGCCATGTTGTGGCACTTTTGCACTCCCTTTTGGATGCCTTTCACAGCTCCAGTGTGCCTGGAACTCAGGGCTTCCTGATTTTAAAAATCCTAGCCCTAGGCCGAACCCCAACCCTAAGACGAGAAAGGCAAATCAGCCAGGAATTAGGCATGTCCCCAAGGAAAAAGCTGTGGAGGCAGGCATGTTGTGCTACTTTTGCGCTCTTCTTGGCTAGTCCTTCGCAGCTGCTGTGTTCTTGGAACTCAGGGCTTTCTGGTTAATAGAGCCCTTACCCTAGGCGTAACTCAAACCTTAACCCTAGGAAGGAAAATCAGCCTATGGTTCGGGATGGTCTCATGGAAATATCAGTGGTGGCAGCCAAGTCGCGTCACTTTTGCGCTCCCCTTGGGATGCCTTTCGCAGCTGCAGTGTGCCTGGAGCCCAGGGCTTCCTGGTTTTAAAAGTCCTAGGCCTAAGCCTAACAGTAACCCTAGGAAGGTAAATCAGCCGGGTATTAGGGTTCTTCCTAAGGGAAAAGCCGTGAAAGCAGCCATGTTGTGGCACTTCTGCACTCCCTTTGGGATGCCTTTGGCAGATGAAGTAAGCCTGGAACTCAGGGCTTCCTGGTTAAAGAAATCCGAGCCCTAGGCTGAACCCTAACCCTAACCCTAGGCAGATAAATCAGCCTAGGTATAGGGAT
The DNA here is from genome assembly GCF_027887145.1 of Ammospiza caudacuta. Taxonomy (NCBI): domain Eukaryota; kingdom Metazoa; phylum Chordata; class Aves; order Passeriformes; family Passerellidae; genus Ammospiza; species Ammospiza caudacuta. The sequence continues at coordinate 4,788,182 of NC_080625.1, read as the reverse complement.
GGTGCCAAGGAAAAAGCTGTGAAAGCTGCCATGTTGTTGCACTTTTGTACTCCCCTTGGGATGCCTTGAACAGCTGCAGTGTGCCTGGAGCCCAGGGCTTCCTAGTTTTAAAAATCCTAGCCCTAGGCCTAAGCCTAACAGTAACCCTGGGAAGGTAAATCAGCCTGGTGTTAGGCTTCTTGCCAAGGAAAAAGCCGTGAAAGGAGCCATGTTGTGGCACTTTTGCACTCCCTTTTGGATGCCTTTCACAGCTCCAGTGTGCCTGGAACTCAGGGCTTCCTGATTTTAAAAATCCTAGCCCTAGGCCGAACCCCAGCCCTAAGACGAGAAAGGCAAATCAGCCAGGAATTAGGCATGTCCCCAAGGAAAAAGCTGTGGAGGCAGGCATGTTGTGCTACTTTTGCGCTCTTCTTGGCTAGTCCTTCGCAGCTGCTGTGTTCTTGGAACTCAGGGCTTTCTGGTTAATAGAGCCCTTACCCTAGGCGTAACGCAAACCTTAAGCCTAGGAAGGAAAATCAACCTATGGTTCGGGAGGGTCTCATGGAAATATCAGTGGTGGCAGCCAAGTTGCGTCACTTTTGCGCTCCCCTTGGGATGCCTTTCGCAGCTGCAGTGTGCCTGGAGCCCAGGGCTTCCTGGTTTTAAAAGTCCTAGGCCTAAGCCTAACAGTAACCCTAGGAAGGTAAATCAGCCGGGTATTAGGGTTCTTCCTAAGGGAAAAGCCGTGAAAGCAGCCATGTTGTGGCACTTCTGCACTCCCTTTGGGATGCCTTTGGCAGATGAAGTAAGCCTGGAACTCAGGGCTTCCTGGTTAAAGAAATCCAAGCCCTAGGCTGAACCCTAACCCTAACCCTAGGCAGATAAATCAGCCTAGGTATAGGGATGGTGCCAAGGAAAAAGCTGTGAAAGCTGCCATGTTGTTGCACTTTTGTACTCCCCTTGGCATGCCTTGAACAGCTGCAGTGTGCCTGGAGCTAAGGGCTTCCTAGTTTCAAAAATCCTAGCCCTAGGCCTAAGCCTAACAGTAACCCTGGGAAGGTAAATCAGCCTGGTGTTAGGCTTCTTGCCAAGGAAAAAGCCGTGAAAGCAGCCATGTTGTGGCACTTTTGCACTCCCTTTTGGATGCCTTTCACAGCTCCAGTGTGCCTGGAACTCAGGGCTTCCTGATTTTAAAAATCCTAGCCCTAGGCCGAACCCCAACCCTAAGACGAGAAAGGCAAATCAGCCAGGAATTAGGCATGTCCCCAAGGAAAAAGCTGTGGAGGCAGGCATGTTGTGCTACTTTTGCGCTCTTCTTGGCTAGTCCTTCGCAGCTGCTGTGTTCTTGGAACTCAGGGCTTTCTGGTTAATAGAGCCCTTACCCTAGGCGTAACTCAAACCTTAACCCTAGGAAGGAAAATCAGCCTATGGTTCGGGATGCTCTCATGGAAATATCAGTGGTGGCAGCCAAGTCGCGTCACTTTTGCGCTCCCCTTGGGATGCCTTTCGCAGCTGCAGTGTGCCTGGAGCCCAGGGCTTCCTGGTTTTAAAAGTCCTAGGCCTAAGCCTAACAGTAACCCTAGGAAGGTAAATCAGCCGGGTATTAGGGTTCTTCCTAAGGGAAAAGCCGTGAAAGCAGCCATGTTGTGGCACTTCTGCACTCCCTTTGGGATGCCTTTGGCAGATGAAGTAAGCCTGGAACTCAGGGCTTCCTGGTTAAAGAAATCCAAGCCCTAGGCTGAACCCTAACCCTAACCCTAGGCAGATAAATCAGCCTAGGTATAGGGATGGTGCCAAGGAAAAAGCTGTGAAAGCTGCCATGTTGTTGCACTTTTGTACTCCCCTTGGGATGCCTTGAACAGCTGCAGTGTGCCTGGAGCCCAGGGCTTCCTAGTTTTAAAAATCCTAGCCCTAGGCCTAAGCCTAACAGTAACCCTGGGAAGGTAAATCAGCCTGCTGTTAGGCTTCTTGCCAAGGAAAAAGCCGTGAAAGCAGCCATGTTGTGGCACTTTTGCACTCCCTTTTGGATGCCTTTCACAGCTCCAGTGTGCCTGGAACTCAGGGCTTCCTGATTTTAAAAATCCTAGCCCTAGGCCGAACCCCAACCCTAAGACGAGAAAGGCAAATCAGCCAGGAATTAGGCATGTCCCCAAGGAAAAAGCTGTGGAGGCAGGCATGTTGTGCTACTTTTGCGCTCTTCTTGGCTAGTCCTTCGCAGCTGCTGTGTTCTTGGAACTCAGGGCTTTCTGGTTAATAGAACCCTTACCCTAGGCGTAACTCAAACCTTAAGCCTAGGAAGGAAAATCAGCCTATGGTTCGGGATGGTCTCATGGAAATATCAGTGGTGGCAGCCAAGTCGCGTCACTTTTGCGCTCCCCTTGGGATGCCTTTCGCAGCTGCAGTGTGCCTGGAGCCCAGGGCTTCCTGGTTTTAAAAGTCCTAGGCCTAAGCCTAACAGTAACCCTAGGAAGGTAAATCAGTAGGGTATTAGGGTTCTTCCTAAGGGAAAAGCCGTGAAAGCAGCCATGTTGTGGCACTTCTGCACTCCCTTTGGGATGCCTTTGGCAGATGAAGTAAGCCTGGAACTCAGGGCTTCCTGGTTAAAGAAATCCAAGCCCTAGGCTGAACCCTAACCCTAACCCTAGGCAGATAAATCAGCCTAGGTATAGGGATGGTGCCAAGGAAAAAGCTGTGAAAGCTGCCATGTTGTTGCACTTTTGTACTCCCCTTGGGATGCCTTGAACAGCTGCAGTGTGCCTGGAGCTAAGGGCTTCCTAGTTTCAAAAATCCTAGCCCTAGGCCTAAGCCTAACAGTAACCCTGGGAAGGTAAATCAGCCTGGTGTTAGGCTTCTTGCCAAGGAAAAAGCCGTGAAAGCAGCCATGTTGTGGCACTTTTGCACTCCCTTTTGGATGCCTTTCACAGCTCCAGTGTGCCTGGAACTCAGGGCTTCCTGATTTTAAAAATCCTAGCCCTAGGCCGAACCCCAACCCTAAGACGAGAAAGGCAAATCAGCCAGGAATTAGGCATGTCCCCAAGGAAAAAGCTGTGGAGGCAGGCATGTTGTGCTACTTTTGCGCTCTTCTTGGCTAGTCCTTCGCAGCTGCTGTGTTCTTGGAACTCAGGGCTTTCTGGTTAATAGAGCCCTTACCCTAGGCGTAACTCAAACCTTAACCCTAGGAAGGAAAATCAGCCTATGGTTCGGGATGGTCTCATGGAAATATCAGTGGTGGCAGCCAAGTCGCGTCACTTTTGCGCTCCCCTTGGGATGCCTTTCGCAGCTGCAGTGTGCCTGGAGCCCAGGGCTTCCTGGTTTTAAAAGTCCTAGGCCTAAGCCTAACAGTAACCCTAGGAAGGTAAATCAGCCGGGTATTAGGGTTCTTCCTAAGGGAAAAGCCGTGAAAGCAGCCATGTTGTGGCACTTCTGCACTCCCTTTGGGATGCCTTTGGCAGATGAAGTAAGCCTGGAACTCAGGGCTTCCTGGTTAAAGAAATCCGAGCCCTAGGCTGAACCCTAACCCTAACCCTAGGCAGACAAATCAGCCTAGGTATAGGGATGGTGCCAAGGAAAAAGCTGTGAAAGCTGCCATGTTGTTGCACTTTTGTACTCCCCTTGGGATGCCTTGAACAGCTGCAGTGTGCCTGGAGCCCAGGGCTTCCTAGTTTTAAAAATCCTAGCCCTAGGCCTAAGCCTAACAGTAACCCTGGGAAGGTAAATCAGCCTGGTGTTAGGCTTCTTGCCAAGGAAAAAGCCGTGAAAGGAGCCATGTTGTGGCACTTTTGCACTCCCTTTTGGATGCCTTTCACAGCTCCAGTGTGCCTGGAACTCAGGGCTTCCTGATTTTAAAAATCCTAGCCCTAGGCCGAACCCCAGCCCTAAGACGAGAAAGGCAAATCAGCCAGGAATTAGGCATGTCCCCAAGGAAAAAGCTGTGGAGGCAGGCATGTTGTGCTACTTTTGCGCTCTTCTTGGCTAGTCCTTCGCAGCTGCTGTGTTCTTGGAACTCAGGGCTTTCTGGTTAATAGAGCCCTTACCCTAGGCGTAACGCAAACCTTAAGCCTAGGAAGGAAAATCAACCTATGGTTCGGGAGGGTCTCATGGAAATATCAGTGGTGGCAGCCAAGTTGCGTCACTTTTGCGCTCCCCTTGGGATGCCTTTCGCAGCTGCAGTGTGCCTGGAGCCCAGGGCTTCCTGGTTTTAAAAGTCCTAGGCCTAAGCCTAACAGTAACCCTAGGAAGGTAAATCAGCCGGGTATTAGGGTTCTTCCTAAGGGAAAAGCCGTGAAAGCAGCCATGTTGTGGCACTTCTGCACTCCCTTTGGGATGCCTTTGGCAGATGAAGTAAGCCTGGAACTCAGGGCTTCCTGGTTAAAGAAATCCAAGCCCTAGGCTGAACCCTAACCCTAACCCTAGGCAGATAAATCAGCCTAGGTATAGGGATGGTGCCAAGGAAAAAGCTGTGAAAGCTGCCATGTTGTTGCACTTTTGTACTCCCCTTGGCATGCCTTGAACAGCTGCAGTGTGCCTGGAGCTAAGGGCTTCCTAGTTTCAAAAATCCTAGCCCTAGGCCTAAGCCTAACAGTAACCCTGGGAAGGTAAATCAGCCTGGTGTTAGGCTTCTTGCCAAGGAAAAAGCCGTGAAAGCAGCCATGTTGTGGCACTTTTGCACTCCCTTTTGGATGCCTTTCACAGCTCCAGTGTGCCTGGAACTCAGGGCTTCCTGATTTTAAAAATCCTAGCCCTAGGCCGAACCCCAACCCTAAGACGAGAAAGGCAAATCAGCCAGGAATTAGGCATGTCCCCAAGGAAAAAGCTGTGGAGGCAGGCATGTTGTGCTACTTTTGCGCTCTTCTTGGCTAGTCCTTCGCAGCTGCTGTGTTCTTGGAACTCAGGTCTATCTGGTTAATAGAACCCTTACCCTAGGCGTAACTCAAACCTTAACCCTAGGAAGGAAAATCAGCCTATGGTTCGGGATGGTCTCATGGAAATATCAGTGGTGGCAGCCAAGTTGCGTCACTTTTGCGCTCCCCTTGGGATGCCTTTCGCAGCTGCAGTGTGCCTGGAGCCCAGGGCTTCCTGGTTTTAAAAGTCCTAGGCCTAAGCCTAACAGTAACCCTAGGAAGGTAAATCAGCCGGGTATTAGGGTTCTTCCTAAGGGAAAAGCCGTGAAAGCAGCCATGTTGTGGCACTTCTGCACTCCCTTTGGGATGCCTTTGGCAGATGAAGTAAGCCTGGAACTCAGGGCTTCCTGGTTAAAGAAATCCAAGCCCTAGGCTGAACCCTAACCCTAACCCTAGGCAGATAAATCAGCCTAGGTATAGGGATGGTGCCAAGGAAAAAGCTGTGAAAGCTGCCATGTTGTTGCACTTTTGTACTCCCCTTGGGATGCCTTGAACAGCTGCAGTGTGCCTGGAGCTAAGGGCTTCCTAGTTTTAAAAATCCTAGCCCTAGGCCTAAGCCTAACAGTAACCCTGGGAAGGTAAATCAGCCTGGTGTTAGGCTTCTTGCCAAGGAAAAAGCCGTGAAAGCAGCCATGTTGTGGCACTTTTGCACTCCCTTTTGGATGCCTTTCACAGCTCCAGTGTGCCTGGAACTCAGGGCTTCCTGATTTTAAAAATCCTAGTCCTAGGCCGAACCCCAACCCTAAGACGAGAAAGGCAAATCAGCCAGGAATTAGGCATGTCCCCAAGGAAAAAGCTGTGGAGGCAGGCATGTTGTGGTACTTTTGCGCTCTTCTTGGCTAGTCCTTCGCAGCTGCTGTGTTCTTGGAACTCAGGGCTTTCTGGTTAATAGAACCCTTACCCTAGGCGTAACTCAAACCTTAACCCTAGGAAGGAAAATCAACCTATGGTTCGGGATGGTCTCATGGAAATATCAGTGGTGGCAGCCAAGTTGCGTCACTTTTGCGCTCCCCTTGGGATGCCTTTCGCAGCTGCAGTGTGCCTGGAGCCCAGGGCTTCCTGGTTTTAAAAGTCCTAGGCCTAAGCCTAACAGTAACCCTAGGAAGGTAAATCAGCCGGGTATTAGGGTTCTTCCTAAGGGAAAAGCCGTGAAAGCAGCCATGTTGTGGCACTTCTGCACTCCCTTTGGGATGCCTTTGGCAGATGAAGTAAGCCTGGAACTCAGGGCTTCCTGGTTAAAGAAATCCAAGCCCTAGGCTGAACCCTAACCCTAACCCTAGGCAGATAAATCAGCCTAGGTATAGGGATGGTGCCAAGGAAAAAGCTGTGAAAGCTGCCATGTTGTTGCACTTTTGTACTCCCCTTGGGATGCCTTGAACAGCTGCAGTGTGCCTGGAGCCCAGGGCTTCCTAGTTTTAAAAATCCTAGCCCTAGGCCTAAGCCTAACAGTAACCCTGGGAAGGTAAATCAGCCTGGTGTTAGGCTTCTTGCCAAGGAAAAAGCCGTGAAACAGCCATGTTGTGGCACTTTTGCACTCCCTTTTGGATGCCTTTCACAGCTCCAGTGTGCCTGGAACTCAGGGCTTCCTGATTTTAAAAATCCTAGCCCTAGGCCGAACCCCAACCCTAAGACGAGAAAGGCAAATCAGCCAGGAATTAGGCATGTCCCCAAGGAAAAAGCTGTGGAGGCAGGCATGTTGTGGTACTTTTGCGCTCTTCTTGGCTAGTCCTTCGCAGCTGCTGTGTTCTTGGAACTCAGGGCTTTCTGGTTAATAGAGCCCTTACCCTAGGCGTAACTCAAACCTTAAGCCTAGGAAGGAAAATCAACCTATGGTTCGGGATGGTCTCATGGAAATATCAGTGGTGGCAGCCAAGTTGCGTCACTTTTGCGCTCCCCTTGGGATGCCTTTCGCAGCTGCAGTGTGCCTGGAGCCCAGGGCTTCCTGGTTTTAAAAGTCCTAGGCCTAAGCCTAACAGTAACCCTAGGAAGGTAAATCAGCCGGGTATTAGGGTTCTTCCTAAGGGAAAAGCCGTGAAAGCAGCCATGTTGTGGCACTTCTGCACTCCCTTTGGGATGCCTTTGGCAGATGAAGTAAGCCTGGAACTCAGGGCTTCCTGGTTAAAGAAATCCAAGCCCTAGGCTGAACCCTAACCCTAACCCTAGGCAGATAAATCAGCCTAGGTATAGGGATGGTGCCAAGGAAAAAGCTGTGAAAGCTGCCATGTTGTTGCACTTTTGTACTCCCCTTGGGATGCCTTGAACAGCTGCAGTGTGCCTGGAGCCCAGGGCTTCCTAGTTTTAAAAATCCTAGCCCTAGGCCTAAGCCTAACAGTAACCCTGGGAAGGTAAATCAGCCTGCTGTTAGGCTTCTTGCCAAGGAAAAAGCCGTGAAAGCAGCCATGTTGTGGCACTTTTGCACTCCCTTTTGGATGCCTTTCACAGCTCCAGTGTGCCTGGAACTCAGGGCTTCCTGATTTTAAAAATCCTAGCCCTAGGCCGAACCCCAACCCTAAGACGAGAAAGGCAAATCAGCCAGGAATTAGGCATGTCCCCAAGGAAAAAGCTGTGGAGGCAGGCATGTTGTGGTACTTTTGCGCTCTTCTTGGCTAGTCCTTCGCAGCTGCTGTGTTCTTGGAACTCAGGGCTTTCTGGTTAATAGAGCCCTTACCCTAGGCGTAACTCAAACTTTAACCCTAGGAAGGAAAATCAAGCTATGGTTTGGGATGGTCTCATGGAAATATCAGTGGTGGCAGCCAAGTTGCGTCACTTTTGCGCTCCCCTTGGGATGCCTTTCGCAGCTGCAGTGTGCCTGGAGCCCAGGGCTTCCTGGTTTTAAAAGTCCTAGGCCTAAGCCTAACAGTAACCCTAGGAAGGTAAATCAGTAGGGTATTAGGGTTCTTCCTAAGGGAAAAGCCGTGAAAGCAGCCATGTTGTGGCACTTCTGCACTCCCTTTGGGATGCCTTTGGCAGATGAAGTAAGCCTGGAACTCAGGGCTTCCTGGTTAAAGAAATCCAAGCCCTAGGCTGAACCCTAACCCTAACCCTAGGCAGATAAATCAGCCTAGGTATAGGGATGGTGCCAAGGAAAAAGCTGTGAAAGCTGCCATGTTGTTGCACTTTTGTACTCCCCTTGGGATGCCTTGAACAGCTGCAGTGTGCCTGGAGCTAAGGGCTTCCTAGTTTTAAAAATCCTAGCCCTAGGCCTAAGCCTAACAGTAACCCTGGGAAGGTAAATCAGCCTGGTGTTAGGCTTCTTGCCAAGGAAAAAGCCGTGAAAGCAGCCATGTTGTGGCACTTTTGCACTCCCTTTTGGATGCCTTTCACAGCTCCAGTGTGCCTGGAACTCAGGGCTTCCTGATTTTAAAAATCCTAGTCCTAGGCCGAACCCCAACCCTAAGACGAGAAAGGCAAATCAGCCAGGAATTAGGCATGTCCCCAAGGAAAAAGCTGTGGAGGCAGGCATGTTGTGGTACTTTTGCGCTCTTCTTGGCTAGTCCTTCGCAGCTGCTGTGTTCTTGGAACTCAGGGCTTTCTGGTTAATAGAACCCTTACCCTAGGCGTAACTCAAACCTTAACCCTAGGAAGGAAAATCAACCTATGGTTCGGGATGGTCTCATGGAAATATCAGTGGTGGCAGCCAAGTTGCGTCACTTTTGCGCTCCCCTTGGGATGCCTTTCGCAGCTGCAGTGTGCCTGGAGCCCAGGGCTTCCTGGTTTTAAAAGTCCTAGGCCTAAGCCTAACAGTAACCCTAGGAAGGTAAATCAGCCGGGTATTAGGGTTCTTCCTAAGGGAAAAGCCGTGAAAGCAGCCATGTTGTGGCACTTCTGCACTCCCTTTGGGATGCCTTTGGCAGATGAAGTAAGCCTGGAACTCAGGGCTTCCTGGTTAAAGAAATCCAAGCCCTAGGCTGAACCCTAACCCTAACCCTAGGCAGATAAATCAGCCTAGGTATAGGGATGGTGCCAAGGAAAAAGCTGTGAAAGCTGCCATGTTGTTGCACTTTTGTACTCCCCTTGGGATGCCTTGAACAGCTGCAGTGTGCCTGGAGCCCAGGGCTTCCTAGTTTTAAAAATCCTAGCCCTAGGCCTAAGCCTAACAGTAACCCTGGGAAGGTAAATCAGCCTGGTGTTAGGCTTCTTGCCAAGGAAAAAGCCGTGAAACAGCCATGTTGTGGCACTTTTGCACTCCCTTTTGGATGCCTTTCACAGCTCCAGTGTGCCTGGAACTCAGGGCTTCCTGATTTTAAAAATCCTAGCCCTAGGCCGAACCCCAACCCTAAGACGAGAAAGGCAAATCAGCCAGGAATTAGGCATGTCCCCAAGGAAAAAGCTGTGGAGGCAGGCATGTTGTGGTACTTTTGCGCTCTTCTTGGCTAGTCCTTCGCAGCTGCTGTGTTCTTGGAACTCAGGGCTTTCTGGTTAATAGAGCCCTTACCCTAGGCGTAACTCAAACCTTAAGCCTAGGAAGGAAAATCAACCTATGGTTCGGGATGGTCTCATGGAAATATCAGTGGTGGCAGCCAAGTTGCGTCACTTTTGCGCTCCCCTTGGGATGCCTTGAACAGCTGCAGTGTGCCTGGAGCCCAGGGCTTCCTGGTTTTAAAAGTCCTAGGCCTAAGCCTAACAGTAACCCTAGGAAGGTAAATCAGCCGGGTATTAGGGTTCTTCCTAAGGGAAAAGCCGTGAAAGCAGCCATGTTGTGGCACTTCTGCACTCCCTTTGGGATGCCTTTGGCAGATGAAGTAAGCCTGGAACTCAGGGCTTCCTGGTTAAAGAAATCCAAGCCCTAGGCTGAACCCTAACCCTAACCCTAGGCAGATAAATCAGCCTAGGTATAGGGATGGTGCCAAGGAAAAAGCTGTGAAAGCTGCCATGTTGTTGCACTTTTGTACTCCCCTTGGGATGCCTTGAACAGCTGCAGTGTGCCTGGAGCCCAGGGCTTCCTAGTTTTAAAAATCCTAGCCCTAGGCCTAAGCCTAACAGTAACCCTGGGAAGGTAAATCAGCCTGCTGTTAGGCTTCTTGCCAAGGAAAAAGCCGTGAAAGCAGCCATGTTGTGGCACTTTTGCACTCCCTTTTGGATGCCTTTCACAGCTCCAGTGTGCCTGGAACTCAGGGCTTCCTGATTTTAAAAATCCTAGCCCTAGGCCGAACCCCAACCCTAAGACGAGAAAGGCAAATCAGCCAGGAATTAGGCATGTCCCCAAGGAAAAAGCTGTGGAGGCAGGCATGTTGTGGTACTTTTGCGCTCTTCTTGGCTAGTCCTTCGCAGCTGCTGTGTTCTTGGAACTCAGGGCTTTCTGGTTAATAGAGCCCTTACCCTAGGCGTAACTCAAACTTTAACCCTAGGAAGGAAAATCAAGCTATGGTTTGGGATGGTCTCATGGAAATATCAGTGGTGGCAGCCAAGTTGCGTCACTTTTGCGCTCCCCTTGGGATGCCTTTCGCAGCTGCAGTGTGCCTGGAGCCCAGGGCTTCCTGGTTTTAAAAGTCCTAGGCCTAAGCCTAACAGTAACCCTAGGAAGGTTAATCAGTAGGGTATTAGGGTTCTTCCTAAGGGAAAAGCCGTGAAAGCAGCCATGTTGTGGCACTTCTGCACTCCCTTTGGGATGCCTTTGGCAGATGAAGTAAGCCTGGAACTCAGGGCTTCCTGGTTAAAGAAATCCAAGCCCTAGGCTGAACCCTAACCCTAACCCTAGGCAGATAAATCAGCCTAGGTATAGGGATGGTGCCAAGGAAAAAGCTGTGAAAGCTGCCATGTTGTTGCACTTTTGTACTCCCCTTGGGATGCCTTGAACAGCTGCAGTGTGCCTGGAGCCCAGGGCTTCCTAGTTTTAAAAATCCTAGCCCTAGGCCTAAGCCTAACAGTAACCCTGGGAAGGTAAATCAGCCTGGTGTTAGGCTTCTTGCCAAGGAAAAAGCCGTGAAAGCAGCCATGTTGTGGCACTTTTGCACTCCCTTTTGGATGCCTTTCACAGCTCCAGTGTGCCTGGAACTCAGGGCTTCCTGATTTTAAAAATCCTAGCCCTAGGCCGAACCCCAACCCTAAGACGAGAAAGGCAAATCAGCCAGGAATTAGGCATGTCCCCAAGGAAAAAGCTGTGGAGGCAGGCATGTTGTGGTACTTTTGCGCTCTTCTTGGCTAGTCCTTCGCAGCTGCTGTGTTCTTGGAACTCAGGGCTTTCTGGTTAATAGAACCCTTACCCTAGGCGTAACTCAAACCTTAAGCCTAGGAAGGAAAATCAGCCTATGGTTCGGGATGGTCTCATGGAAATATCAGTGGTGGCAGCCAAGTTGCGTCACTTTTGCGCTCCCCTTGGGATGCCTTTCGCAGCTGCAGTGTGCCTGGAGCCCAGGGCTTCCTGGTTTTAAAAGTCCTAGGCCTAAGCCTAACAGTAACCCTAGGAAGGTAAATCAGCCGGGTATTAGGGTTCTTCCTAAGGGAAAAGCCGTGAAAGCAGCCATGTTGTGGCACTTCTGCACTCCCTTTGGGATGCCTTTGGCAGATGAAGTAAGCCTGGAACTCAGGGCTTCCTGGTTAAAGAAATCCAAGCCCTAGGCTGAACCCTAACCCTAACCCTAGGCAGATAAATCAGCCTAGGTATAGGGATGGTGCCAAGGAAAAAGCTGTGAAAGCTGCCATGTTGTTGCACTTTTGTACTCCCCTTGGGATGCCTTGAACAGCTGCAGCGTGCCTGGAGCTAAGGGCTTCCTAGTTTTAAAAATCCTAGCCCTAGGCCTAAGCCTAACAGTAACCCTGGGAAGGTAAATCAGCCTGGTGTTAGGCTTCTTGCCAAGGAAAAAGCCGTGAAAGCAGCCATGTTGTGGCACTTTTGCACTCCCTTTTGGATGCCTTTCACAGCTCCAGTGTGCCTGGAACTCAGGGCTTCCTGATTTTAAAAATCCTAGCCCTAGGCCGAACCCCAACCCTAAGACGAGAAAGGCAAATCAGCCAGGAATTAGGCATGTCCCCAAGGAAAAAGCTGTGGAGGCAGGCATGTTGTGCTACTTTTGCGCTCTTCTTGGCTAGTCCTTCGCAGCTGCTGTGTTCTTGGAACTCAGGGCTTTCTGGTTAATAGAGCCCTTACCCTAGGTGTAACTCAAACCTTAACCCTAGGAAGGAAAATCAGCCTATGGTTCGGGATGGTCTCATGGAAATATCAGTGGTGGCAGCCAAGTTGCGTCACTTTTGCGCTCCCCTTGGGATGCCTTTCGCAGCTGCAGTGTGCCTGGAGCCCAGGGCTTCCTGGTTTTAAAAGTCCTAGGCCTAAGCCTAACAGTAACCCTAGGAAGGTAAATCAGCCGGGTATTAGGGTTCTTCCTAAGGGAAAAGCCGTGAAAGCAGCCATGTTGTGGCACTTCTGCACTCCCTTTGGGATGCCTTTGGCAGATGAAGTAAGCCTGGAACTCAGGGCTTCCTGGTTAAAGAAATCCAAGCCCTAGGCTGAACCCTAACCCTAACCCTAGGCAGATAAATCAGCCTAGGTATAGGGATGGTGCCAAGGAAAAAGCTGTGAAAGCTGCCATGTTGTTGCACTTTTGTAGTCCCCTTGGGATGCCTTGAACAGCTGCAGTGTGCCTGGAGCCCAGGGCTTCCTAGTTTTAAAAATCCTAGCCCTAGGCCTAAGCCTAACAGTAACCCTGGGAAGGTAAATCAGCCTGGTGTTAGGCTTCTTGCCAAGGAAAAAGCCGTGAAAGCAGCCATGTTGTGGCACTTTTGCACTCCCTTTTGGATGCCTTTCACAGCTCCAGTGTGCCTGGAACTCAGGGCTTCCTGATTTTAAAAATCCTAGCCCTAGGCCGAACCCCAACCCTAAGACGAGAAAGGCAAATCAGCCAGGAATTAGGCATGTCCCCAAGGAAAAAGCTGTGGAGGCAGGCATGTTGTGGTACTTTTGCGCTCTTCTTGGCTAGTCCTTCGCAGCTGCTGTGTTCTTGGAACTCAGGGCTTTCTGGTTAATAGAGCCCTTACCCTAGGCGTAACTCAAACCTTAACCCTAGGAAGGAAAATCAGCCTATGGTTCGGGATGCTCTCATGGAAATATCAGTGGTGGCAGCCAAGTCGCGTCACTTTTGCGCTCCCCTTGGGATGCCTTTCGCAGCTGCAGTGTGCCTGGAGCCCAGGGCTTCCTGGTTTTAAAAGTCCTAGGCCTAAGCCTAACAGTAACCCTAGGAAGGTAAATCAGCCGGGTATTAGGGTTCTTCCTAAGGGAAAAGCCGTGAAAGCAGCCATGTTGTGGCACTTCTGCACTCCCTTTGGGATGCCTTTGGCAGATGAAGTAAGCCTGGAACTCAGGGCTTCCTGGTTAAAGAAATCCAAGCCCTAGGCTGAACCCTAACCCTAACCCTAGGCAGATAAATCAGCCTAGGTATAGGGATGGTGCCAAGGAAAAAGCTGTGAAAGCTGCCATGTTGTTGCACTTTTGTACTCCCCTTGGGATGCCTTGAACAGCTGCAGTGTGCCTGGAGCCCAGGGCTTCCTAGTTTTAAAAATCCTAGCCCTAGGCCTAAGCCTAACAGTAACCCTGGGAAGGTAAATCAGCCTGGTGTTAGGCTTCTTGCCAAGGAAAAAGCCGTGAAAGCAGCCATGTTGTGGCACTTTTGCACTCCCTTTTGGATGCCTTTCACAGCTCCAGTGTGCCTGGAACTCAGGGCTTCCTGATTTTAAAAATCCTAGCCCTAGGCCGAACCCCAACCCTAAGACGAGAAAGGCAAATCAGCCAGGAATTAGGCATGTCCCCAAGGAAAAAGCTGTGGAGGCAGGCATGTTGTGCTACTTTTGCGCTCTTCTTGGCTAGTCCTTCGCAGCTGCTGTGTTCTTGGAACTCAGGGCTTTCTGGTTAATAGAGCCCTTACCCTAGGCGTAACTCAAACCTTAAGCCTAGGAAGGAAAATCAGCCTATGGTTCGGGATGGTCTCATGGAAATATCAGTGGTGGCAGCCAAGTCGCGTCACTTTTGCGCTCCCCTTGGGATGCCTTTCGCAGCTGCAGTGTGCCTGGAGCCCAGGGCTTCCTGGTTTTAAAAGTCCTAGGCCTAAGCCTAACAGTAACCCTAGGAAGGTAAATCAGTAGGGTATTAGGGTTCTTCCTAAGGGAAAAGCCGTGAAAGCAGCCATGTTGTGGCACTTCTGCACTCCCTTTGGGATGCCTTTGGCAGATGAAGTAAGCCTGGAACTCAGGGCTTCCTGGTTAAAGAAATCCAAGCCCTAGGCTGAACCCTAACCCTAACCCTAGGCAGATAAATCAGCCTAGGTATAGGGATGGTGCCAAGGAAAAAGCTGTGAAAGCTGCCATGTTGTTGCACTTTTGTACTCCCCTTGGGATGCCTTGAACAGCTGCAGTGTGCCTGGAGCTAAGGGCTTCCTAGTTTCAAAAATCCTAGCCCTAGGCCTAAGCCTAACAGTAACCCTGGGAAGGTAAATCAGCCTGGTGTTAGGCTTCTTGCCAAGGAAAAAGCCGTGAAAGCAGCCATGTTGTGGCACTTTTGCACTCCCTTTTGGATGCCTTTCACAGCTCCAGTGTGCCTGGAACTCAGGGCTTCCTGATTTTAAAAATCCTAGCCCTAGGCCGAACCCCAACCCTAAGACGAGAAAGGCAAATCAGCCAGGAATTAGGCATGTCCCCAAGGAAAAAGCTGTGGAGGCAGGCATGTTGTGGTACTTTTGCGCTCTTCTTGGCTAGTCCTTCGCAGCTGCTGTGTTCTTGGAACTCAGGGCTTTCTGGTTAATAGGACCCTTACCCGAGGCGTAACTCAAACCTTAACCCTAGGAAGGAAAATCAAGCTATGGTTCGGGATGGTCTCATGGAAATATCAGTGGTGGCAGCCAAGTTGCGTCACTTTTGCGCTCCCCTTGGGATGCCTTTCGCAGCTGCAGTGTGCCTGGAGCCCAGGGCTTCCTGGTTTTAAAAGTCCTAGGCCTAAGCCTAACAGTAACCCTAGGAAGGTAAATCAGCCGGGTATTAGGGTTCTTCCTAAGGGAAAAGCCGTGAAAGCAGCCATGTTGTGGCACTTCTGCACTCCCTTTGGGATGCCTTTGGCAGATGAAGTAAGCCTGGAACTCAGGGCTTCCTGGTTAAAGAAATCCAAGCCCTAGGCTGAACCCTAACCCTAACCCTAGGCAGATAAATCAGCCTAGGTATAGGGATGGTGCCAAGGAAAAAGCTGTGAAAGCTGCCATGTTGTTGCACTTTTGTACTCCCCTTGGGATGCCTTGAACAGCTGCAACGTGCCTGGAGCTAAGGGCTTCCTAGTTTTAAAAATCCTAGCCCTAGGCCTAAGCCTAACAGTAACCCTGGGAAGGTAAATCAGCCTGCTGTTAGGCTTCTTGCCAAGGAAAAAGCCGTGAAAGCAGCCATGTTGTGGCACTTTTGCACTCCCTTTTGGATGCCTTTCACAGCTCCAGTGTGCCTGGAACTCAGGGCTTCCTGATTTTAAAAATCCTAGCCCTAGGCCGAACCCCAACCCTAAGACGAGAAAGGCAAATCAGCCAGGAATTAGGCATGTCCCCAAGGAAAAAGCTGTGGAGGCAGGCATGTTGTGCTACTTTTGCGCTCTTCTTGGCTAGTCCTTCGCAGCTGCTGTGTTCTTGGAACTCAGGGCTTTCTGGTTAATAGAGCCCTTACCCTAGGTGTAACTCAAACCTTAACCCTAGGAAGGAAAATCAGCCTATGGTTCGGGATGGTCTCATGGAAATATCAGTGGTGGCAGCCAAGTCGCGTCACTTTTGCGCTCCCCTTGGGATGCCTTTCGCAGCTGCAGTGTGCCTGGAGCCCAGGGCTTCCTGGTTTTAAAAGTCCTAGGCCTAAGCCTAACAGTAACCCTAGGAAGGTAAATCAGTAGGGTATTAGGGTTCTTCCTAAGGGAAAAGCCGTGAAAGCAGCCATGTTGTGGCACTTCTGCACTCCCTTTGGGATGCCTTTGGCAGATGAAGTAAGCCTGGAACTCAGGGCTTCCTGGTTAAAGAAATCCAAGCCCTAGGCTGAACCCTAACCCTAACCCTAGGCAGATAAATCAGCCTAGGTATAGGGATGGTGCCAAGGAAAAAGCTGTGAAAGCTGCCATGTTGTTGCACTTTTGTACTCCCCTTGGGATGCCTTGAACAGCTGCAGCGTGCCTGGAGCTAAGGGCTTCCTAGTTTTAAAAATCCTAGCCCTAGGCCTAAGCCTAACAGTAACCCTGGGAAGGTAAATCAGCCTGCTGTTAGGCTTCTTGCCAAGGAAAAAGCCGTGAAAGCAGCCATGTTGTGGCACTTTTGCACTCCCTTTTGGATGCCTTTCACAGCTCCAGTGTGCCTGGAACTCAGGGCTTCCTGATTTTAAAAATCCTAGCCCTAGGCCGAACCCCAACCCTAAGACGAGAAAGGCAAATCAGCCAGGAATTAGGCATGTCCCCAAGGAAAAAGCTGTGGAGGCAGGCATGTTGTGGTACTTTTGCGCTCTTCTTGGCTAGTCCTTCGCAGCTGCTGTGTTCTTGGAACTCAGGGCTTTCTGGTTAATAGACCCTTACCCTAGGCGTAACTCAAACCTTAACCCTAGGAAGGAAAAATCAGCCTATGGTTCGGGATGGTCTCATGGAAATATCAGTGGTGGCAGCCAAGTCGCGTCACTTTTGCGCTCCCCTTGGGATGCCTTTCGCAGCTGCAGTGTGCCTGGAGCCCAGGGCTTCCTGGTTTTAAAAGTCCTAGGCCTAAGCCTAACAGTAACCCTAGGAAGGTAAATAAGCCGGGTATTAGGGTTCTTCCTAAGGGAAAAGCCGTGAAAGCAGCCATGTTGTGGCACTTCTGCACTCCCTTTGGGATGCCTTTGGCAGATGAAGTAAGCCTGGAACTCAGGGCTTCCTGGTTAAAGAAATCCAAGCCCTAGGCTGAACCCTAACCCTAACCCTAGGCAGATAAATCAGCCTAGGTATAGGGATGGTGCCAAGGAAAAAGCTGTGAAAGCTGCCATGTTGTTGCACTTTTGTAGTCCCCTTGGGATGCCTTGAACAGCTGCAGTGTGCCTGGAGCCCAGGGCTTCCTAGTTTTAAAAATCCTAGCCCTAGGCCTAAGCCTAACAGTAACCCTGGGAAGGTAAATCAGCCAGCTGTTAGGCTTCTTGCCAAGGAAAAAGCCGTGAAAGCAGCCATGTTGTGGCACTTTTGCACTCCCTTTTGGATGCCTTTCACAGCTCCAGTGTGCCTGGAACTCAGGGCTTCCTGATTTTAAAAATCCTAGCCCTAGGCCGAACCCCAACCCTAAGACGAGAAGGCAAATCAGCCAGGAATTAGGCATGTCCCCAAGGAAAAAGCTGTGGAGGCAGGCATGTTGTGGTACTTTTGCGCTCTTCTTGGCTAGTCCTTCGCAGCTGCTGTGTTCTTGGAACTCAGGGCTTTCTGGTTAATAGGACCCTTACCCTAGGCGTAACTCAAACCTTAAGCCTAGGAAGGAAAATCAGCCTATGGTTCGGGATGGTCTCATGGAAATATCAGTGGTGGCAGCCAAGTCGCGTCACTTTTGCGCTCCCCTTGGGATGCCTTTCGCAGCTGCAGTGTGCCTGGAGCCCAGGGCTTCCTGGTTTTAAAAGTCCTAGGCCTAAGCCTAACAGTAACCCTAGGAAGGTAAATCAGCCGGGTATTAGGGTTCTTCCTAAGGGAAAAGCCGTGAAAGCAGCCATGTTGTGGCACTTCTGCACTCCCTTTGGGATGCCTTTGGCAGATGAAGTAAGCCTGGAACTCAGGGCTTCCTGGTTAAAGAAATCCAAGCCCTAGGCTGAACCCTAACCCTAACCCTAGGCAGATAAATCAGCCTAGGTATAGGGATGGTGCCAAGGAAAAAGCTGTGAAAGCTGCCATGTTGTTGCACTTTTGTACTCCCCTTGGGATGCCTTGAACAGCTGCAGTGTGCCTGGAGCCCAGGGCTTCCTAGTTTTAAAAATCCTAGCCCTAGGCCTAAGCCTAACAGTAACCCTGGGAAGGTAAATCAGCCTGGTGTTAGGCTTCTTGCCAAGGAAAAAGCCGTGAAAGCAGCCATGTTGTGGCACTTTTGCACTCCCTTTTGGATGCCTTTCACAGCTCCAGTGTGCCTGGAACTCAGGGCTTCCTGATTTTAAAAATCCTAGCCCTAGGCCGAACCCCAACCCTAAGACGAGAAAGGCAAATCAGCCAGGAATTAGGCATGTCCCCAAGGAAAAAGCTGTGGAGGCAGGCATGTTGTGGTACTTTTGCGCTCTTCTTGGCTAGTCCTTCGCAGCTGCTGTGTTCTTGGAACTCAGGGCTTTCTGGTTAATAGACCCTTACCCTAGGCGTAACTCAAACCTTAACCCTAGGAAGGAAAATCAGCCTATGGTTCGGGATGGTCTCATGGAAATATCAGTGGTGGCAGCCAAGTTGCGTCACTTTTGCGCTCCCCTTGGGATGCCTTTCGCAGCTGCAGTGTGCCTGGAGCCCAGGGCTTCCTGGTTTTAAAAGTCCTAGGCCTAAGCCTAACAGTAACCCTAGGAAGGTAAATCAGCCGGGTATTAGGGTTCTTCCTAAGGAAAAAGCCGTGAAAGCAGCCATGTTGTGGCACTTCTGCACTCCCTTTGGGATGCCTTTGGCAGATGAAGTAAGCCTGGAACTCAGGGCTTCCTGGTTAAAGAAATCCAAGCCCTAGGCTGAACCCTAACCCTAACCCTAGGCAGATAAATAAGCCTAGGTATAGGGATGGTGCCAAGGAAAAAGCTGTGAAAGCTGCCATGTTGTTGCACTTTTGTACTCCCCTTGGGATGCCTTGAACAGCTGCAGTGTGCCTGGAGCCCAGGGCTTCCTAGTTTTAAAAATCCTAGCCCTAGGCCTAAGCCTAACAGTAACCCTGGGAAGGTAAATCAGCCTGGTGTTAGGCTTCTTGCCAAGGAAAAAGCCGTGAAAGCAGCCATGTTGTGGCACTTTTGCACTCCCTTTTGGATGCCTTTCACAGCTCCAGTGTGCCTGGAACTCAGGGCTTCCTGATTTTAAAAATCCTAGCCCTAGGCCGAACCCCAGCCCTAAGACGAGAAAGGCAAATCAGCCAGGAATTAGGCATGTCTCCAAGGAAAAAGCTGTGGAGGCAGGCATGTTGTGCTACTTTTGCGCTCTTCTTGGGTAGTCCTTCGCAGCTGCTGTGTTCTTGGAACTCAGGGCTTTCTGGTTAATAGAGCCCTTACCCTAGGCGTAACTCAAACCTTAACCCTAGGAAGGAAAATCAGCCTATGGTTCGGGATGCTCTCATGGAAATATCAGTGGTGGCAGCCAAGTCGCGTCACTTTTGCGCTCCCCTTGGGATGCCTTTCGCAGCTGCAGTGTGCCTGGAGCCCAGGGCTTCCTGGTTTTAAAAGTCCTAGGCCTAAGCCTAACAGTAACCCTAGGAAGGTAAATCAGCCGGGTATTAGGGTTCTTCCTAAGGGAAAAGCCGTGAAAGCAGCCATGTTGTGGCACTTCTGCACTCCCTTTGGGATGCCTTTGGCAGATGAAGTAAGCCTGGAACTCAGGGCTTCCTGGTTAAAGAAATCCAAGCCCTAGGCTGAACCCTAACCCTAACCCTAGGCAGATAAATCAGCCTAGGTATAGGGATGGTGCCAAGGAAAAAGCTGTGAAAGCTGCCATGTTGTTGCACTTTTGTACTCCCCTTGGGATGCCTTGAACAGCTGCAGTGTGCCTGGAGCCCAGGGCTTCCTAGTTTTAAAAATCCTAGCCCTAGGCCTAAGCCTAACAGTAACCCTGGGAAGGTAAATCAGCCTGCTGTTAGGCTCTTGCCAAGGAAAAAGCCGTGAAAGCAGCCATGTTGTGGCACTTTTGCACTCCCTATTGGATGCCTTTCACAGCTGCAGTGTGCCTGGAACTCAGGGCTTCCTGATTTTAAAAATCCTAGCCCTAGGCCGAACCCCAGCCCTAAGACGAGAAAGGCAAATCAGCCAGGAATTAGGCATGTCCCCAAGGAAAAAGCTGTGGAGGCAGGCATGTTGTGGTACTTTTGCGCTCTTCTTGGCTAGTCCTT
Organism: Ammospiza caudacuta; assembly: GCF_027887145.1. Classification (NCBI taxonomy): domain Eukaryota; kingdom Metazoa; phylum Chordata; class Aves; order Passeriformes; family Passerellidae; genus Ammospiza; species Ammospiza caudacuta. The sequence goes on along the minus strand of NC_080625.1, from coordinate 4,768,315 downwards.
CGCAGCTGCTGTGTTCTTGGAACTCAGGGCTTTCTGGTTAATAGAGCCCTTACCCTAGGCGTAACTCAAACTTTAACCCTAGGAAGGAAAATCAAGCTATGGTTCGAGATGGTCTCATGGAAATATCAGTGGTGGCAGCCAAGTTGCGTCACTTTTGCGCTCCCCTTGGGATGCCTTTCGCAGCTGCAGTGTGCCTGGAGCCCAGGGCTTCCTGGTTTTAAAAGTCCTAGGCCTAAGCCTAACAGTAACCCTAGGAAGGTAAATCAGCCGGGTATTAGGGTTCTTCCTAAGGGAAAAGCCGTGAAAGCAGCCATGTTGTGGCACTTCTGCACTCCCTTTGGGATGCCTTTGGCAGATGAAGTAAGCCTGGAACTCAGGGCTTCCTGGTTAAAGAAATCCAAGCCCTAGGCTGAACCCTAACCCTAACCCTAGGCAGATAAATCAGCCTAGCTATAGGGATGGTGCCAAGGAAAAAGCTGTGAAAGCTGCCATGTTGTTGCACTTTTGTACTCCCCTTGGGATGCCTTGAACAGCTGCAGCGTGCCTGGAGCCCAGGGCTTCCTAGTTTTAAAAATCCTAGCCCTAGGCCTAAGCCTAACAGTACCCTGGGAAGGTAAATCAGCCTGGTGTTAGGCTTCTTGCCAAGGAAAAAGCCGTGAAAGCAGCCATGTTGTGGCACTTTTGCACTCCCTTTTGGATGCCTTTCACAGCTCCAGTGTGCCTGGAACTCAGGGCTTCCTGCTTTTAAAAATCCTAGCCCTAGGCCGAACCCCAACCCTAAGACGAGAAAGGCAAATCAGCCAGGAATTAGGCATGTCCCCAAGGAAAAAGCTGTGGAGGCAGGCATGTTGTGGTACTTTTGCGCTCTTCTTGGCTAGTCCTTCGCAGCTGCTGTGTTCTTGGAACTCAGGGCTTTCTGGTTAATAGACCCTTACCCTAGGCGTAACTCAAACCTTAACCCTAGGAAGGAAAATCAGCCTATGGTTCGGGATGGTCTCATGGAAATATCAGTGGTGGCAGCCAAGTTGCGTCACTTTTGCGCTCCTCTTGGGATGCCTTTCGCAGCTGCAGTGTGCCTGGAGCCCAGGGCTTCCTGGTTTTAAAAGTCCTAGGCCTAAGCCTAACAGTAACCCTAGGAAGGTAAATAAGCCGGGTATTAGGGTTCTTCCTAAGGGAAAAGCCGTGAAAGCAGCCATGTTGTGGCACTTCTGCACTCCCTTTGGGATGCCTTTGGCAGATGAAGTAAGCCTGGAACTCAGGGCTTCCTGGTTAAAGAAATCCAAGCCCTAGGCTGAACCCTAACCCTAACCCTAGGCAGATAAATCAGCCTAGGTATAGGGATGGTGCCAAGGAAAAAGCTGTGAAAGCTGCCATGTTGTTGCACTTTTGTACTCCCCTTGGGATGCCTTGAACAGCTGCAGTGTGCCTGGAGCCCAGGGCTTCCTAGTTTTAAAAATCCTAGCCCTAGGCCTAAGCCTAACAGTAACCCTGGGAAGGTAAATCAGCCTGCTGTTAGGCTTCTTGCCAAGGAAAAAGCCGTGAAGCAGCCATGTTGTGGCACTTTTGCACTCCCTTTTGGATGCCTTTCACAGCTCCAGTGTGCCTGGAACTCAGGGCTTCCTGATTTTAAAAATCCTAGCCCTAGGCCGAACCCCAGCCCTAAGACGAGAAAGGCAAATCAGCCAGGAATTAGGCATGTCCCCAAGGAAAAAGCTGTGGAGGCAGGCATGTTGTGCTACTTTTGCGCTCTTCTTGGCTAGTCCTTCGCAGCTGCTGTGTTCTTGGAACTCAGGGCTTTCTGGTTAATAGAACCCTTACCCTAGGCGTAACTCAAACCTTAAGCCTAGGAAGGAAAATCAGCCTATGGTTCGGGATGGTCTCATGGAAATATCAGTGGTGGCAGCCAAGTCGCGTCACTTTTGCGCTCCCCTTGGGATGCCTTTCGCAGCTGCAGTGTGCCTGGAGCCCAGGGCTTCCTGGTTTTAAAAGTCCTAGGCCTAAGCCTAACAGTAACCCTAGGAAGGTAAATCAGCCGGGTATTAGGGTTCTTCCTAAGGGAAAAGCCGTGAAAGCAGCCATGTTGTGGCACTTCTGCACTCCCTTTGGGATGCCTTTGGCAGATGAAGTAAGCCTGGAACTCAGGGCTTCCTGGTTAAAGAAATCCAAGCCCTAGGCTGAACCCTAACCCTAACCCTAGGCAGATAAATCAGCCTAGGTATAGGGATGGTGCCAAGGAAAAAGCTGTGAAAGCTGCCATGTTGTTGCACTTTTGTACTCCCCTTGGGATGCCTTGAACAGCTGCAGTGTGCCTGGAGCTAAGGGCTTCCTAGTTTCAAAAATCCTAGCCCTAGGCCTAAGCCTAACAGTAACCCTGGGAAGGTAAATCAGCCTGCTGTTAGGCTTCTTGCCAAGGAAAAAGCCGTGAAAGCAGCCATGTTGTGGCACTTTTGCACTCCCTTTTGGATGCCTTTCACAGCTCCAGTGTGCCTGGAACTCAGGGCTTCCTGATTTTAAAAATCCTAGCCCTAGGCCGAACCCCAACCCTAAGACGAGAAAGGCAAATCAGCCAGGAATTAGGCATGTCCCCAAGGAAAAAGCTGTGGAGGCAGGCATGTTGTGGTACTTTTGCGCTCTTCTTGGCTAGTCCTTCGCAGCTGCTGTGTTCTTGGAACTCAGGGCTTTCTGGTTAATAGACCCTTACCCTAGGCGTAACTCAAACCTTAACGCTAGGAAGGAAAATCAGCCTATGGTTCGGGATGGTCTCATGGAAATATCAGTGGTGGCAGCCAAGTCGCGTCACTTTTGCGCTCCCCTTGGGATGCCTTTCGCAGCTGCAGTGTGCCTGGAGCCCAGGGCTTCCTGGTTTTAAAAGTCCTAGGCCTAAGCCTAACAGTAACCCTAGGAAGGTAAATCAGCCGGGTATTAGGGTTCTTCCTAAGGGAAAAGCCGTGAAAGCAGCCATGTTGTGGCACTTCTGCACTCCCTTTGGGATGCCTTTGGCAGATGAAGTAAGCCTGGAACTCAGGGCTTCCTGGTTAAAGAAATCCAAGCCCTAGGCTGAACCCTAACCCTAACCCTAGGCAGATAAATCAGCCTAGGTATAGGGATGGTGCCAAGGAAAAAGCTGTGAAAGCTGCCATGTTGTTGCACTTTTGTACTCCCCTTGGGATGCCTTGAACAGCTGCAGTGTGCCTGGAGCCCAGGGCTTCCTAGTTTTAAAAATCCTAGCCCTAGGCCTAAGCCTAACAGTAACCCTGGGAAGGTAAATCAGCCTGGTGTTAGGCTTCTTGCCAAGGAAAAAGCCGTGAAAGCAGCCATGTTGTGGCACTTTTGCACTCCCTTTTGGATGCCTTTCACAGCTCCAGTGTGCCTGGAACTCAGGGCTTCCTGATTTTAAAAATCATAGCCCTAGGCCGAACCCCAAACCTATGACGAGAAAGGCAAATCAGCCAGGAATTAGGCATGTCCCCAAGGAAAAAGCTGTGGAGGCAGGCATGTTGTGGTACTTTTGCGCTCTTCTTGGGTAGTCCTTCGCAGCTGCTGTGTTCTTGGAACTCAGGGCTTTCTGGTTAATAGAACCCTTACCCTAGGCGTAACTCAAACCTTAACCCTAGGAAGGAAAATCAGCCTATGGTTCGGGATGGTCTCATGGAAATATCAGTGGTGGCAGCCAAGTCGCGTCACTTTTGCGCTCCCCTTGGGATGCCTTTCGCAGCTGCAGTGTGCCTGGAGCCCAGGGCTTCCTGGTTTTAAAAGTCCTAGGCCTAAGCCTAACAGTAACCCTAGGAAGGTAAATCAGCCGGGTATTAGGGTTCTTCCTAAGGGAAAAGCCGTGAAAGCAGCCATGTTGTGGCACTTCTGCACTCCCTTTGGGATGCCTTTGGCAGATGAAGTAAGCCTGGAACTCAGGGCTTCCTGGTTAAAGAAATCCAAGCCCTAGGCTGAACCCTAACCTAACCCTAGGCAGATAAATCAGCCTAGGTATAGGGATGGTGCCAAGGAAAAAGCTGTGAAAGCTGCCATGTTGTTGCACTTTTGTACTCCCCTTGGGATGCCTTGAACAGCTGCAGTGTGCCTGGAGCCCAGGGCTTCCTAGTTTTAAAAATCCTAGCCCTAGGCCTAAGCCTAACAGTAACCCTGGGAAGGTAAATCAGCCTGCTGTTAGGCTTCTTGCCAAGGAAAAAGCCGTGAAAGCAGCCATGTTGTGGCACTTTTGCACTCCCTTTTGGATGCCTTTCACAGCTCCAGTGTGCCTGGAACTCAGGGCTTCCTGATTTTAAAAATCCTAGCCCTAGGCCGAACCCCAACCCTAAGACGAGAAAGGCAAATCAGCCAGGAATTAGGCATGTCCCCAAGGAAAAAGCTGTGGAGGCAGGCATGTTGTGGTACTTTTGCGCTCTTCTTGGCTAGTCCTTCGCAGCTGCTGTGTTCTTGGAACTCAGGGCTTTCTGGTTAATAGACCCTTACCCTAGGCGTAACTCAAACCTTAACCCTAGGAAGGAAAATCAGCCTATGGTTCGGGATGGTCTCATGGAAATATCAGTGGTGGCAGCCAAGTTGCGTCACTTTTGCGCTCCCCTTGGGATGCCTTTCGCAGCTGCAGTGTGCCTGGAGCCCAGGGCTTCCTGGTTTTAAAAGTCCTAGGCCTAAGCCTAACAGTAACCCTAGGAAGGTAAATCAGCCGGGTATTAGGGTTCTTCCTAAGGAAAAAGCCGTGAAAGCAGCCATGTTGTGGCACTTCTGCACTCCCTTTGGGATGCCTTTGGCAGATGAAGTAAGCCTGGAACTCAGGGCTTCCTGGTTAAAGAAATCCAAGCCCTAGGCTGAACCCTAACCCTAACCCTAGGCAGATAAATCAGCCTAGGTATAGGGATGGTGCCAAGGAAAAAGCTGTGAAAGCTGCCATGTTGTTGCACTTTTGTACTCCCCTTGGGATGCCTTGAACAGCTGCAGTGTGCCTGGAGCCCAGGGCTTCCTAGTTTTAAAAATCCTAGCCCTAGGCCTAAGCCTAACAGTAACCCTGGGAAGGTAAATCAGCCTGGTGTTAGGCTTCTTGCCAAGGAAAAAGCCGTGAAAGCAGCCATGTTGTGGCACTTTTGCACTCCCTTTTGGATGCCTTTCACAGCTCCAGTGTGCCTGGAACTCAGGGCTTCCTGATTTTAAAAATCCTAGCCCTAGGCGAACCCCAGCCCTAAGACGAGAAAGGCAAATCAGCCAGGAATTAGGCATGTCTCCAAGGAAAAAGCTGTGGAGGCAGGCATGTTGTGCTACTTTGCGCTCTTCTTGGGTAGTCCTTCGCAGCTGCTGTGTTCTTGGAACTCAGGGCTTTCTGGTTAATAGAGCCCTTACCCTAGGCGTAACTCAAACCTTAACCCTAGGAAGGAAAATCAACCTATGGTTCGGGATGGTCTCATGGAAATATCAGTGGTGGCAGCCAAGTCGCGTCACTTTTGCGCTCCCCTTGGGATGCCTTTCGCAGCTGCAGTGTGCCTGGAGCCCAGGGCTTCCTGGTTTTAAAAGTCCTAGGCCTAAGCCTAACAGTAACCCTAGGAAGGTAAATCAGCCGGGTATTAGGGTTCTTCCTAAGGGAAAAGCCGTGAAAGCAGCCATGTTGTGGCACTTCTGCACTCCCTTTGGGATGCCTTTGGCAGATGAAGTAAGCCTGGAACTCAGGGCTTCCTGGTTAAAGAAATCCAAGCCCTAGGCTGAACCCTAACCCTAACCCCTAGGCAGATAAATCAGCCTAGGTATAGGATGGTGCCAAGGAAAAAGCTGTGAAAGCTGCCATGTTGTTGCACTTTTGTAGTCCCCTTGGGATGCCTTGAACAGCTGCAGTGTGCCTGGAGCCCAGGGCTTCCTAGTTTTAAAAATCCTAGCCCTAGGCCTAAGCCTAACAGTAACCCTGGGAAGGTAAATCAGCCTGCTGTTAGGCTTCTTGCCAAGGAAAAAGCCGTGAAAGCAGCCATGTTGTGGCACTTTTGCACTCGCTTTTGGATGCCTTTCACAGCTGCAGTGTGCCTGGAACTCAGGGCTTCCTGATTTTAAAATCCTAGCCCTAGGCCGAACCCCAAACCTATGACGAGAAAGGCAAATCAGCCAGGAATTAGGCATGTCCCCAAGGAAAAGCTGTGGAGGCAGGCATGTTGTGGTACTTTTGCGCTCTTCTTGGGTAGTCCTTCGCAGCTGCTGTGTTCTTGGAACTCAGGGCTTTCTGGTTAATAGAACCCTTACCCTAGGTGTAACTCAAACCTTAACCCTAGGAAGGAAAATCAGCCTATGTTTCGGGATGGTCTCATGGAAATATCAGTGGTGGCAGCCAAGTTGCGTCACTTTTGCGCTCCCCTTGGGATGCCTTTCGCAGCTGCAGTGTGCCTGGAGCCCAGGGCTTCCTGGTTTTAAAAGTCCTAGGCCTAAGCCTAACAGTAACCCTAGGAAGGTAAATCAGCCGGGTATTAGGGTTCTTCCTAAGGGAAAAGCCGTGAAAGCAGCCATGTTGTGGCACTTCTGCACTCCCTTTGGGATGCCTTTGGCAGATGAAGTAAGCCTGGAACTCAGGGCTTCCTGGTTAAAGAAATCCAAGCCCTAGGCTGAACCCTAACCCTAACCCTAGGCAGATAAATCAGCCTAGGTATAGGGATGGTGCCAAGGAAAAAGCTGTGAAAGCTGCCATGTTGTTGCACTTTTGTACTCCCCTTGGGATGCCTTGAACAGCTGCAGTGTGCCTGGAGCCCAGGGCTTCCTAGTTTTAAAAATCCTAGCCCTAGGCCTAAGCCTAACAGTAACCCTGGGAAGGTAAATCAGCCTGCTGTTAGGCTTCTTGCCAAGGAAAAAGCCGTGAAAGCAGCCATGTTGTGGCACTTTTGCACTCCCTTTTGGATGCCTTTCACAGCTCCAGTGTGCCTGGAACTCAGGGCTTCCTGATTTTAAAATCCTAGCCCTAGGCCGAACCCCAAACCTATGACGAGAAAGGCAAATCAGCCAGGAATTAGGCATGTCCCCCAAGGAAAAAGCTGTGGAGGCAGGCATGTTGTGGTACTTTTGCGCTCTTCTTGGCTAGTCCTTCGCAGCTGCTGTGTTCTTGGAACTCAGGGCTTTCTGGTTAATAGAACCCTTACCCTAGGTGTAACTCAAACCTTAACCCTAGGAAGGAAAATCAGCCTATGGTTCGGGATGGTCTCATGGAAATATCAGTGGTGGCAGCCAAGTCGCGTCACTTTTGCGCTCCCCTTGGGATGCCTTTCGCAGCTGCAGTGTGCCTGGAGCCCAGGGCTTCCTGGTTTTAAAAGTCCTAGGCCTAAGCCTAACAGTAACCCTAGGAAGGTAAATCAGCCGGGTATTAGGGTTCTTCCTAAGGGAAAAGCCGTGAAAGCAGCCATGTTGTGGCACTTCTGCACTCCCTTTGGGATGCCTTTGGCAGATGAAGTAAGCCTGGAACTCAGGGCTTCCTGGTTAAAGAAATCCAAGCCCTAGGCTGAACCCTAACCCTAACCCTAGGCAGATAAATCAGCCTAGGTATAGGGATGGTGCCAAGGAAAAAGCTGTGAAAGCTGCCATGTTGTTGCACTTTTGTACTCCCCTTGGGATGCCTTGAACAGCTGCAGTGTGCCTGGAGCCCAGGGCTTCCTAGTTTTAAAAATCCTAGCCCTAGGCCTAAGCCTAACAGTAACCCTGGGAAGGTAAATCAGCCTGCTGTTAGGCTTCTTGCCAAGGAAAAAGCCGTGAAAGCAGCCATGTTGTGGCACTTTTGCACTCCCTTTTGGATGCCTTTCACAGCTCCAGTGTGCCTGGAACTCAGGGCTTCCTGCTTTTAAAAATCCTAGCCCTAGGCCGAACCCCAACCCTAAGACAAGAAAGGCAAATCAGCCAGGAATTAGGCATGTCCCCAAGGAAAAAGCTGTGGAGGCAGGCATGTTGTGGTACTTTTGCGCTCTTCTTGGCTAGTCCTTCGCAGCTGCTGTGTTCTTGGAACTCAGGGCTTTCTGGTTAATAGACCCTTACCCTAGGCGTAACTCAAACCTTAACCCTAGGAAGGAAAATCAGCCTATGGTTCGGGATGCTCTCATGGAAATATCAGTGGTGGCAGCCAAGTTGCGTCACTTTTGCGCTCCCCTTGGGATGCCTTTCGCAGCTGCAGTGTGCCTGGAGCCCAGGGCTTCCTGGTTTTAAAAGTCCTAGGCCTAAGCCTAACAGTAACCCTAGGAAGGTAAATCAGCCGGGTATTAGGGTTCTTCCTAAGGGAAAAGCCGTGAAAGCAGCCATGTTGTGGCACTTCTGCACTCCCTTTGGGATGCCTTTGGCAGATGAAGTAAGCCTGGAACTCAGGGCTTCCTGGTTAAAGAAATCCAAGCCCTAGGCTGAACCCTAACCCTAACCCTAGGCAGATAAATCAGCCTAGGTATAGGGATGGTGCCAAGGAAAAAGCTGTGAAAGCTGCCATGTTGTTGCACTTTTGTACTCCCCTTGGGATGCCTTGAACAGCTGCAGTGTGCCTGGAGCCCAGGGCTTCCTAGTTTTAAAAATCCTAGCCCTAGGCCTAAGCCTAACAGTAACCCTGGGAAGGTAAATCAGCCTGGTGTTAGGCTTCTTGCCAAGGAAAAAGCCGTGAAAGCAGCCATGTTGTGGCACTTTTGCACTCCCTTTTGGATGCCTTTCACAGCTCCAGTGTGCCTGGAACTCAGGGCTTCCTGATTTTAAAATCCTAGCCCTAGGCCGAACCCCAACCCTAAGACGAGAAAGGCAAATCAGCCAGGAATTAGGCATGTCCCCAAGGAAAAAGCTGTGGAGGCAGGCATGTTGTGGTACTTTTGCGCTCTTCTTGGCTAGTCCTTCGCAGCTGCTGTGTTCTTGGAACTCAGGGCTTTCTGGTTAATAGTCCCTTACCCTAGGCGTAACTCAAACCTTAACCCTAGGAAGGAAAATCAGCCTATGGTTCGGGATGGTCTCATGGAAATATCAGTGGTGGCAGCCAAGTTGCGTCACTTTTGCGCTCCCCTTGGGATGCCTTTCGCAGCTGCAGTGTGCCTGGAGCCCAGGGCTTCCTGGTTTTTAAAAGTCCTAGGCCTAAGCCTAACAGTAACCCTAGGAAGGTAAATCAGCCGGGTATTAGGGTTCTTCCTAAGGAAAAGCCGTGAAAGCAGCCATGTTGTGGCACTTCTGCACTCCCTTTGGGATGCCTTTGGCAGATGAAGTAAGCCTGGAACTCAGGGCTTCCTGGTTAAAGAAATCCGAGCCCTAGGCTGAACCCTAACCCTAACCCTAGGCAGATAAATCAGCCTAGGTATAGGGATGGTGCCAAGGAAAAAGCTGAGAAAGCTGCCATGTTGTTGCACTTTTGTAGCTCCCCTTGGGATGCCTTGAACAGCTGCAGTGTGCCTGGAGCTAAGGGCTTCCTAGTTTTAAAAATCCTAGCCCTAGGCCTAAGCCTAACAGTAACCCTGGGAAGGCAAATCAGCCTGGTGTTAGGCGTCTTGCCAAGGAAAAAGGCGTGAAAGCAGCCATGTTGTGGCACTTTTGCACTCCCTTTTGAATGCCTTTCACAGCTCCAGTGTGCCTGGAACTGAGGGCTTCCTGATTTTAAAAATCCTAGCCCTAGGCCGAACCCCAACCCTAAGACGAGAAAGGCAAATCAGCCAGGAATTAGGCATGTCCCCAAGGAAAAAGCTGTGGAGGCAGGCATGTTGTGGTACTTTTGCGCTCTTCTTGGCTAGTCCTTCGCAGCTGCTGTGTTCTTGGAACTCAGGGCTTTCTGGTTAATAGACCCTTACCCTAGG